>NC_092039.1:92227976-92343343 GCF_003086295.3 Arachis hypogaea
TTTGGTGGCTCCTAGAAGGTTTGTAGGGCGAGAGAAAGGAGACTTGGGATATGGGATGGTTTTGGAGGACTAAAGTAGATGGATCAAGGAATGGAAAGTGTGAGTGTGTGGTTTATGTTATAATGGATTGCCTCAGATTAATAAATTGAGGAATAGCATATAAGATTCATTTAATATAATTTTTATTCTGTGACGACCAATATTTGGATGGAGGGTGGGTTAAACGCTGCTCTAGGAATATGCGCTTGTGCAGCACTACTGAAGGGACTAGCAAAAAACTAGAACAGTGATGGGGTGGTAATAGACTTGGTGGTGGAGATAACCAAGGGATTTGAACTTGTGCAGCTGGGGTAATGGTCAATAGCTTTTAGTTAGAAGGTAAATTCAAGGATATGTTTTGGTGGAAGCGTGATGTGTGTTTATACCCTTTTCCCTTCATTTTCTAGTTGTTTTTAGTTAGATTTATTTAATTTTATTATATTTTAGTGGAAAAATCTCTTTGGATACTTTGAGTTCTTTGGTGTTTTATGATTCAGGTGAATTGGCGAATTGGCAGAGTTTTTTGCAGAACAAAAAAGGATATGAGATGATATCAACTCTGACCTCGTTGCATTCCAATGAGTATAACATGAGCTATAAGGTCCAATTGATGCGATTTTAATGGCGTTGAAAAGCCAACTTCTAGAGCTTTCAACGATATATAATAGTTTATACTTTTTTTGGAATCACTGCCAAATTTGGCGCTAAATGTTGAGCCTGCGTTTAGCGCCCAAAAGCGACAGAACCAGTGCCAAAACTTCCCCCTCCCGGCGCTAAACACCCACCAAAATGCCAGAACTGCCCACTGTTGCACTGAACACCCATTTGGTGTTAAACGCAGTAGTACAAGTCCAACCTCACTCATGGAGCATCTTTAGTTGGATTTAGCTCTTAATTGTTATATTATCTTTTATTTCTGTAATTTTATTTACAAATAAAATCTTTTAGGTTTAGAATTCAAATAAAAAGATTTGATTTGATCTAGATTTGATTTTATTTTGATTTAGTTTGAATTTAAATTCTAGTCTTAGAGGTTTTTTTACTATAAATAGGGGACTTCCTTCCTCCCCAAAGAACACATTCGATCTCTCCTGGTTAAAGTTAGGAGCTCTATTTATTTCTATGGATTAGAACTATTATTCTTCTATTTTAATTAATATTTTGATTTAATTCTAAGGCTTTTTTTGTTCTTAATCTTATGAATTCGGTGGAACGAGAGTATGACCCTTTTCTACTTGAGTTCTTGTGATTCTCGAGAGAGTTATCTTGCTTGAACTACAGCTTGAAAACAAATTCCTCCTAAATTTCTAATTACATGAACTAATTGGGATATGTGACACAAAATCATGTTAGCTTTGGGTAATTAGGGTTTTTGTGGTATTAAACTAGTTTTCTGAACATAACCCTCTAATCAGAATTGAGTGACCACGAGAGTGGCGATTGATGAGGATTAGAGGAGATTAAATCACTAAGAGATTAGGGTTTAATTACTTATGGTTTGCCATAGAATGAATCATTCATTGTTAAAATAGTTGGTAAGACATTTTAAATATGAAAAATTAAACATCTCCGAAGCCTTAACCGTTTTCTCACTGTTTTTACATCAATACTCTTATTTTGCTTTCTTATTCACTTATTTACTGTTTTATGCAATTTCAAACCACCAAACAATCTTTTTTGTTTGCCTAAATAAGCCAATCATTCAACCATTGTTGCTCAGTTCATCAATCCTTGTGGAATCGACCCTCACTCACCTGAGGTATTACTTGGATGACCCTGTGCACTTGCCGGTTAATGAGCGGATAGTTTATACGCTTTTTGGAATCATTTTCATATAGTTTTTAGCATGTTTTGTTTAATTTTTATTAAGTTTTCATAGGTTTTAGTGTTAAATTCACATTTTTTGATTCTACTATGAGTTTGTGTATTTTTGTACAACTTCAAGTATTTTCTAGCTGAATTGAGGAGTTGGAGCAAAAGTCTGATTCAGAGACAAAGAAAGTACTGCAGATACTGTCTAGATCTGACCTCTTTGTATTCGGAAGAAGAGCTTTTCTGGAGCTACATACACTAGAAGATAGAATGGTCCTCCAATGGATGCTTCATAGCCTTATCAAGATTGAAACTCACTGCTCTTCCATTAATTTCAAAAGAGTAGGTACCCGAGAAAACATCCAAATGAAACCGAGAGGTTTTCAAGAACGGCCTCCCAAGCAAGATAGATGATGGTCTTCTGGAGTCATTAGGGGGCATCTCAAGAAAGTAAAAATCAATTGGAAATGTCAACCCCTTAATGCTCACTAAGACATCTTCTGCAATGCCAAGCACCGAGATTATACTTTTATCCGTCAAAACAAAACTGGTTGCCAACCTTTTCAACGGTGGAAGCTTCAATACATCATAAACAGATAAAGACATAATGCAGACACAAGCACCTAGGTCATACATGTAATCAACAAATTGTATACCACCTATAGTGCAAGTAACCATACAAGGACCGGGATCACCATATTTCTCCAGTATAGCACCCATTAAAGCAGAAATTGAGCTACCCAAAGGAATAGTTTCTAAATCATGAATCTTCTCTTTAATCATGCACAAATTCTTTAGAAACTTATCATACTTAGGAACTTGGCGAATAGCATAAAAAAGGAGAATAGTTACCTCAACTTTTTTAAAGATATCCACCATCTTGGGATCTAGCTCCACTTGCTTTTTAGTCCTCCTGGCTAGGTGTGGAAAAGGAATCGGAATAGCATCTTTCAAAACATTTTCTTCCTTAGAAACTCCATCCTTCGGTTGACCAACTTCTTCTCCAACCGCCTCTTGTACCTCATCCTCATCTTCAACATCTTCTACTTCAACAACATCTTCATCTTGAGTGGCTTCTCTTGAGCTTGGCTCCTCAGGACTCCTCTCTTACAATGTAGTGCCGGACCTTAAGGTGATGGCATTGATTCCACCCTTGGGGTTAGGTAAGGGTTGAGAGGGACGTGCACTAGAGCTTGAAGGTTGAGTATTGGAGGTAGAGAGTGGTTCCATATGGGATATAAGAGCTTGGAAAGTAAAGGTGAGACCGATGAGGCTCGAGGTAAGTGTAGTTTGAAGCTCTTTTTGCCCTTGAAGAATAGAGCAAAGTGTTTCATCTTAGTTGGAGGAAGAAGGAGCGTAGGTAATTTAGGGGACTTGTGGTTGGGTGATTTGAGGTGCTTGAGCTTGCCTTTGGTGAGGTGGTTGGTACCTTTGACCTTGGTTTTGTTATTAGGGAGAGTTTTGTTGATACCTATTGTTCCACCTTTGGTTTCTAGTGCATGAATCCCCACACTCCGTACAGCTGTACCAGCAAATGCACTAGGTCGTCCAAGTAATACCTGAGCGAGTCAGGGTCGATCCTATGAGGATTATGGTTTGAAGCAAGCTTTGGTTATCTTGAAGGTCTTAGTCAGGCGAAATCAAGAAGTTGTTGGTTTAAATTTGGTTGAAAGCATAAAAGGAATAGTGTATAAAATACTTTGTAAATTTGAATGGAATCAGTAATAGGAATATGGTTAAGGATTGGGGTTGCTTTGTCTTTCTGAATTAGTTACTATCTCCTTTGCTTGTGAATGATTTCTTCTATGGAAGGCTGTATGTGATTAACACCGTATGGCTGTGATCATTAATCTCCTCTGCTTCAGATCAAACGCTGTATGGCCGCGGTCATCCAATCTAAACAAGGGTGAAGCTCTAGTAGTTCATTTTCTTTGGTAATCCTACTCAAAACGCCACAGACAAGGTCGAATCTTTTGGATTAGAGAATGCTGCTTCTTTGGATTCTAGCCTCTACCACAGAGACCCTAATCTCCCCAAAAATCGGCTAAACTGGTGTCTCGAGAAGTCCCCAACGAAGTCGTGGATTAGCCATCTGATAGATGTATAATCAAGCTGGCGGTTTGCGCTTTCCAGCCACGTATTCACACGAACCCAAGTAGACACGGGTGGTTGTCAGGCACGCGGTCTTAGTATGATGAACTGAGCTTATTGTTATGGATCATCCCATCCACCATGTTGATGAATGAGTATACATCCTAGAATTAAATCAAACACGGATTGAAGGAAAACAGTAATACTTTTATTAATTGATAGAATTCATCAGGGCTCCTCTTCTCAACCTAGGAGGTTTAGAAACTCATAATGATAGAAAATACAATGATAAAACGAAATGGTGTGCATCCCCCTAATGGAGAATAATCTGAGAAAACGTGTAAAAGTATTTAAATACTAAACTAATATCTAAGGATTACGTAAGAAAGGGTAAAACAGTCTTTTAGTGCTAAAATCCACTTTTGGGGCCCACTTGGTAAGTGTTTGGGCTGAGCTTGATTGAGATCCACATGCTAAAAGGCCTCTAGGGCATTGAATGCTAGCTAGGGGGTCCTCTTTGGGCGTTTGGACGCTGGTCTCTTCTCCTTGGGCGCTGGACACCTGAAAGGGGGCAGGAGGCTGGCGTTGGACACCAGTTTTGGGCCTTCTAATCTGAAGTAAAGTATGAACTATTATACATTGTTGGAAAGCTCTGGAAGTCAAATTTTCATAGTCGTTGAGAACGCTCTATTTATACTTCTGTAGCTCCAGAAAAGCTCTTTCAAATGCAAGAAAGTCAGATCCGGACAGCATCTACAGTGCTTTCTCTATCTCTGAATCAGACTTTTGCTCCAGCTCCTCAATTTTAGCCAGAAAATACCTGAAATTACACAAAAATACACAAATTCATAGTAGAATCCAAAAATGTTATTTTTGTACTAAAACCTATGAAAACTTAACCAAAATTAAACAAAATATACTAAAAACTATATGAAAATGATGCCAAAAAGTGTATAAAATATCCGCTCATCAATAAGCGAAGGGCATATCAACTAAGACTTGATGTAAGAGTAAAATTAAAGAATAAGTGAATCGCATGAAAAGAAATTGTAGCATCAAGTTCAAATAAGAAAGAGTGGGTCATGAAAGACATGCAAGTTTATATCAATGCACAAAGGATGCAAGAGTCATAAAAATTAAGCATTGACCTAAAAATTTCATCACCCAATCAATATCAAACAAGTCACGAAGTACCAATTTGATCCAAGAAATATTCAACAGTTGAGTAGGAAAATTCAACACTAATGAAAAAAATATAGCAAACTTAGAAAAGAAAATAAGAATAAGCTACAAAAAAAAAACAAAATTAAAATGTAATGAATAAAAGCATGCAAATGCAATAGATAAAAGAAAAGAAAGAGGATAAAAAATGAGAAGTGGAAATTTGAAGAGAATGAGAAGAAGAAAGTAAGAAAAGAAGAAGAGAGAAGAAGAAAGGAGAGAAGAAAGAAGAAGCAAGGAGAAGAAACAAGGCAGAAACAGGGCACGAAGGCGATGCGCGTGCATGGGTCACGTGTGCGCGTGACCCAGAGGGACAGATGGGTGGTGCGTAAGCGTCCCCCACGCGTACCTGTAAGATGCAGAAAAGGGAAGGTGACGCGTACGCGTGGGCATAAATCGTGCTCTTCGCACAAAAGCCGCACAACTCTCTGGTTTTTGTACCAGGAGTTCCAACATAAGCATATGACGTGTGCGCATCGTCCACGCTCATGCGTGGAGCTACGAAAAATACTAAGTAACGCGTATGCGTAAAAGGCCCTCCTCCCCCTAATAGATGAGAATTCATGTTGATTTAGAATCAATCAAAACAAGAATCACTTCGTTAGTAGCATAGTCTAAACCAACAATGAATCCTCATGATCAAATGTTAAATTAAAATTAAAATAACCGAGAGTATTAAACCTCGGATCGTCTTTCCTAGGAGTTGCAATTAAGTGTACAATTATTGGCTATGAGAGAAAGCATGGGGAATTGTGAATGCAAGAGAGAAGCAAGAAATTAAAATGCAAGGAATGTAAATAAGCATGCAAGGAATTAAAGGAAAGCAAGTAAAGGAAATGAAAATGGAAATTAAATGACAAAAAGAGCTCTTGGTGAGGATTGGAGAATTAAGGATTCCTATCCTAGTTATGGATCACAAACATGGCAATTCTGTGGAATTAATCCCAATTAGTCAATCCTACTTGAGAATTAGTCAAAAGGGCATAATTGATTCCAATCCCTAAGTCCTAAGTCAACACTAGGGGGTCACTTAGAGTCAAGGGAAACCAAACCAGTTAACAATCCTCACACAATGTGGAATGGACATACATAACTCAATTCCACCCAAACACCCAATTTCTCAACCAAGAGTGTGAAAACTAAACATGCAAGAAACTAAAAGTTAAAGCAATAAAAGTCAAAGCAAGGAAAATTAAAATGCAAGAAACATCTTGGCAACTAATTGAGGGCTAAGATTACCTATCCTAGGCATTGACCACAAACACATGATGATTATAAAGAGTTAATCCTACTTAGTCAACCCTAACATCGAGGATAAGTCAAATAGGCATAGTTGATTTCAATCCATAAGTTCTATGGCAACACTAAGGGTCACAAAGAGTCAATGGAAACCAAATCAACTAACTACTTTAATGTATCAAACAAGAACGGACAACAATGACTCAAGGATCACCAAAGTCAACAATTTCAAGGCAAGAGTGAAGAAAAACAGTGAAAACTAAGTCAAGCATTTTATCAAACACTTGGTGTGCAGGAAAATAAAATAACATTAAATTGCTTTAAAAATAAATTCTAAAGCTACCAAAGCAAGAAAATAACAATAATAACAAGAGAAAGTAATAAATGAACATGAAACATAAATTTACATTAATTAAAATTAAAATAACAAGATTGTTCATAAAATGGAAAATGACATAAAAGAGAAATTAACAAAAGAAATGAAGAAGAACAAGATAAAAGAACATGAAAACATAAATGAAGCTACATCAAAACAAGAATTAAAAGTAGAAATTGTAAGAAATTAAACTAAGAAAACCCTAATTCTATAGAGAATGGGGAGCTTCTCTCTCTCTAGAAAAACTAAACAAAAATATGTAAAAACCTAAATCTAGGTGCTCCCCCCTCATCCTTCTTCAATTTAGCTTGAAATAGCTTCAGAAATAAGTTGGATTGCGTTTTGGGGCCCAAAAATCACTGCCTGCGAGTTATAATTAATGAGGTCACGTGTCAGGACCTGTGCGTACGCACAGGTGTGTGCGTACGCACACATGCTGAATCCCGACTTGTGTATACGCACAAGTACCTATGTGTTTGCACACTTAGACTTATGTCCATGGTGGACGAAATTGTGATCCATATTCTTTTGTACTTGTATGAAATCATTATTATGGCACCAGTTGAATTCACAACTCCGTTCAACTAACCAGCAAGTGTACTGGGTCGTCCAAGTAATAAACCATACGTGAGTAAGGGTCGATCCCACAGAGATTGTTGGTATGAAGCAAGCTATGGTCACCTTGTAAATCTCAGTTAGGCATATTAAATTGGTTTATGGGTTTTCAAAAATTAATAATAATTGGAAAATAAAAAGGGATAGAAATACTTATGTAAATCAATAGTGAGAATTTCAGATAGGTGTATGGAGATGCTGTGCTCCTCTTGAAACTCTACTTCACTACTCACTCTTCCTTCAATCCTTCTTACTCCTTTCCATGGCAAGCTGTATGTAGGGCATCACCATCATCGGTGGCTACTTTCAATCCTCTTGGGAAAATGGTCCTATGCGCTGTCACTGCACGGCTAATCGTCTGGAGGCATCACCCTTGGTTGATGGCTACATCCCATCCTCTCAGTGAAAATGGTCCAAATGCTCTGTCACAGCACGGCTAATCATCTGTCGGTTCTCAATCAGGTTGGAATAGAATCCATTGATTCTTTTGCGTTTGTCACTAATGCCCAGCCTTCAGGAGTTTGAAGCTCGTCACAGTCATTCAATACCGGAATCCTACTCGGAATACCACAGACAAGGTTAGACTTTCCGGATTCCCAGGATCCTACTCGGAATACCACAGACAAGGTTAGACTTTCCGGATCCTCATGAATGCCGCCATCTATCTAGCTTATACCACGAAGATTCTGTTGGGGAATCTAAGAGATATGCGCCCGGCCTAAGGTAGAACGGAAGTGGTTGTCAGTCACGCGCGTTCATAAGTGAGAATGATGATGAGTATCACGGATCATCACATTCATCAAAGTGTTGTGCAACGTATATCTTGGAATAAGAACAAAAGAGAATTGAATAAAAAGTAATAGTGATTGTATTGAAACTTGGGTACAGCAGAGCTCCACACCCTTAATCTATGGTGTGCAGAAACTCCACTGTTGAAAATACATAAGTAAAAGGTTCAGGCATGGCCGAATGGCCAGCCCCCTTGAGTGATCAAGAGACCGAATAATCAAAGGCTAAACAGTCAAGAGATTAAACTGTCAAAAGATGTCTAATACAATAGTAACTTATCCTATTTATACTAGACTAGCTACTAGGGTTTACATGAGTAAGTAATTGATGCATAAATCCACTTCCGGGGCCCACTTGGTGTATGCTTGGGCTGAGCTTGATCTATCCACGAGCTGAGGCTTTTCTTGGAGTTGAACTCCAGGTTATGACGTGTTTTGGGCGTTCAACTCCGGATCATGACGTTTTTCTGGCGTTTAACTCCAGAGAGCAGCATGTACTTGGCGTTCAACGCCAAGTTACGTCGTTAATTTCCGAATAAAGTATGGACTATTATATATTTCTGGAAAGCTCTGGATGTCTACTTTCCAACGCCATTGAGAGCGCGCCAATTGGAGTTCTGTAGCTCCAGAAAATCCATTTCGAGTGCAGGGAGGTCAGATTCCAACAGCATCAGCAGTCCTTTTGTCAGCCTTTTTCAGAGTTTTGCTCAAGTCCCTCAATTTCAGCCAGAATTTACCTGAAATCACAGAAAAATACACAAACTCATAGTAAAGTCCAGAAATGTGAATTTAACATAAAAACTAGTGAAAACATCCCTAAAAGTAGCTCAAACTTACTAAAAACAACCTAAAAACAATGCCAAAAAGCGTATAAATTATCCGCTCATCACAACACCAAACTTAAATTGTTGCTTGTCCCCAAGCAACTGAAAATCAAATAGGATAAAAGAAGAGAATATACTATAAATTCCAGAATATCAATGAATATTAATTATAATTAGATGAGCGGGACTTGTAGCTTTTTGCTTCTGAACAGTTTTGGCATCTCAGTTTTTCCTTTGAAGTTCAGAGTGATTGGCGTCTCTGGGAACTTAGAATTTTGGATAGTGTTATTGACTTTCCTAGTTAAGCATGTTGATTCTTGAACACAACTACTTATGAGTCTTGGCCTTGGCCCTAAGCACTTTGTTTTCCAGTATTACCACCGGATACATAAATGCCACAGACACATAACTGGGTGAATCTTTTCAGATTGTGACTCAGCTTTGCTAGAGTCCCCAGTTAGTGGTGTCCAGAGCTCTTAAGCACACTCTTTTGCTTTGGATCACGACTTTAACCACTCAGTCTCAAGCTTTTCACTTGGACCTTCATGACACAAGCACATGGTTAGGGACAGCTTGATTTAGCCGCTTAGGCATGGATTCTATTTCCTTGGGCCCTCCTATCCATTGATGCTCAAAGCCTTGGATCCTTTTTACCCTTGCCTTTTGGTTTTAAGGGCTATTGGCTTTTTCTGCTTGCTTTTTCTTTTTCTTTTTTTTTCTATTTTTTTTCGCCATTTTTTTTTCACTGCTTTTTCTTGCTTCAAGAATCAATTTCATGATTTTTTTTAGATCATCAATAACATTTCTCTTTGTTCATCATTCTTTCAAGAGCCAACAATTTTAACACTCATAAACAACAATATCAAAAGACATATGCACTGTTCAATCATTCATTCAGAAAACAAAAAGTATTGTCACCACATCAATATAATTAAATTAAATTCAAGGATAAATTCGAAATTCATGTACTTCTTGTTCTTTTGAATTAAAACATTTTTCTTTTAAGAGAGGTGAAGGATTAATGGAATTTATTCATAGCTTTAAGACATAGTTACTACATACTAATGATCATGAAATGAAGACACAAAACATAAATAAACACAACATTAAAAACCGAAAATAGAAAAAAATAAGAACAAGGAATGAATCCACCTTTAGTGGCGTCTTCTTCTTGAAGGTCCAACAATGTCCTTAAGCTCTTCTATGTCCCTTCCTTGCCTTTGTTGCTCCTCCCTCATTGCTCTTTGATCTTCTCTTATTTCTCGGAGAATGATGGAGTGCTCATGATGTTCCACCCTTAATTGTTCCACATTGTGGCTCAAATCTTCTAAGGAGGTGTTGAGTTGCTCCCAATAGTTGTTGGGAGGAAAGTGCATCCCTTGAGGCATCTCAGGGATTTCTTGATGATGAGCTTCTTCATGCATCTCTTGAGAACCGTGAGGGATCTCTCTTGCTTGCTCCATTCTCTTCTTGGTGATGGGCTTATCCTCTTCAATGGGGATATCTCCTTCTATGATAACTCCAGCTGAGTAACACAGATGGCAAATAAGGTGAGGAAAAGCTAGCCTTGCCATGGTGGAGGACTTGTCGGCTATTTTGTAGAGTTCATTGGAGATGACCTCATGAACTTCTACTTCCTCTCCAATCATGATGCTATGAATCATGATGGCCCGATCCACAGTAACTTCAGATCGGTTGCTAGTAGGAATGATGGAGCGTTGAATGAACTCCAACCATCCTCTGGCCACAGGCTTGAGGTCCAGTCTTCTTAGTTGGACTGGCTTGCCTTTGGAGTCTCTCTTCCATTGAGCTCCTTCCATACATATGTCCATTAGGACTTGGTCCAACCTTTGATTAAAGTTGACCCTTCTAGTGTAGGGGCGTTCATCTCCTTGCATCATGGGCAAGTGAAACGCCAACCTCACATTTTCCGGACTAAAATCTAAGTATTTCCCCCGAACCATTGTGAGATAATTCTTTGGATTCGGGTTCATACTTTGATCATGGTTCCTAGTGATCCATGCATTGGCATAGAACTCTTGAACCATTAAAATTCCGACTTGTTGCATGGGGTTGGTTAGGGCTTCCCAACCTCTTCTTCGGATCTCATGTCGGATTTCTGGATACTCATTCTTTTTGAGCTTGAAAGGGACCTCGGGGATCACCTTCTTCTTTGCCACAACATCATAGAAGTGGTCTTGATGGTTCTTGGAGATGAATCTTTCCATCTCCCATGACTCGGAGGTGGAAGCTTTTGTCTTCCCTTTTCCTTTTCTATAGGATACTCCGGCCTTAGGTGCCATTGATGGTAATGGAAAAACAAAAAGCTTATGCTTTTACCACACCAAACTTAAAATATTGCTCGCCCTCGAGCAAGAAAGAAAAGAAGAGAAGAAGAAGAATAAGAGAATAGGTTAGAGAGGGAGAGAGGTAGGTTCGGCTAAGTGGGAGAAGATGGGTTTGTGTTGTGTGAAAATGAAGGAGAATGGAAGGGTATTTATAGGTAGAGGGGAGGGTGTATGTTCGACCATTAGGGTGGGAATGGGTGGGAAATTGATTTTGAATTTTTGAAGGTAGGTGGGGTTTGTGGGGAAGAGTGGGTGGATGTGAAAGGTGAAGGGGGTGATTGGGAAGAGGAATTGAGGTGATTGGTGAGGAGTGTTGGGAAGTGTGACATGGGGAATACAAATCACAAAAATAGGATTAAGAGGTAAGGTGGGAATATAGTAGGTGGGGATCCTGTGGGGTCCACAGATCCTGAGGTGATCCTGTGGGGTCCACAGATCCTGAGGTGTCAAGGAATTCCATCCCTGCACCAAATAGGCATGTAAAATGCCTTTGCACACTATTCTGGCGTTTAAACGCCCATTGGTGCACATTCTGGGCGTTCAACGCCCATGTAAAGCATGTTTCTGGTGTTGAACGCCAGTTTCATGCTTGTTGCTGGCATTCAGCGCCAGCTTTTCTTCTCTGGGCACATTCCTGGCGTTCAGCGCCAGAATGGTGCTCTGTTCTGGCGTTGAACACCGGCCAGATGCATCTTACTGGCGTTGAACGCCAGCCTGTGCGTCCTCCAGGGTGTGAATTTTTTTCTTCTGCTGTTTTTGATTCTGTTTTTAATTTTTATGATTTTTTCGTGACTCCTCATGATCATGTACCTAATAAAACACAAAATAACAACAAAATAAAAAAAAATTTAGATAAATAAAATTGGGTTGCCTCCCAACAAGCGCTTCTTTAATGTCAATAGCTTGACAGTGGCTCTCATGGAGCCACAAGGTGATCAGGTCAATGTTTGTGTAGTCCCAACACCAAACTTAGAGTTTGGATATGGGGTCTTAACACCAAACTTAGAGTTTGGTTGTGGCCTCACAACACCAAACTTAGAGTTTGACTGTGTGGGCTCTTCTTGACTCTGAACTGAGAGAAGCTCTTCATGCTTACTCTCTTTTGTCACAGAGGGATGGCCATGTGCCTTAAACACAAGGTAGTCCCCATTCAATTGAAGGACTAATTCACCTCGGTTGACATCTATCACAGCTCCTGCTATGGCTAGGAAAGGTCTTCCAAGGATGATGCAATCATCCTCTTCCTTCCTAGTGTCTAAGATTATGAAATCAGCAGGGATGTAAAGGCCTTCAACCTTTACTAACACGTCTTCTACTATTCCATAAGCTTGTCTCAATGACTTGTCTGCCAATTGTAATGAGAACAAGGCAGGTTGTACCTCAATGATCCCTAGCTTCTCCATTACAGAGAGTGGCATAAGATTTATCCCTGACCCCAGATCACACAGAGCCTTTTCAAAGGTCATGGTGCCTATGGTACAAGGTATTAGGAACTTGCCAGGATCTTGTTTCTTTTGAGGTAGAGTTTTCTGAATCCAAGTATCTAGTTCACTAATGAGCAAGGGAGGTTCACTTTCCCAAGTCTCATTACCAAACAACTTGGCATTCAGCTTCATGATAGCTCCTAAGTATTGAGCAATTTGCTCTCCAGTCACATCTTCATCCTCTTCAGAGGAAGAATAGTCTTCAAAGCTCATGAATGGCAGAAGGAGATTTAATGGAATCTCTATGGTCTCTATATGAGCCTCAGATTCTTTTGGATCCTTAATAGGAAACTCCTTCTTGCTTGAGGGACGTCCCAGGAGGTCTTCCTCACTAGGATTTTCGTCCTCTTCCTCCCTTGTGCATTCGGCCATATTGATCACATCAATGGCCTTGCACTCTTCTTTTGGATTCTCTTCTGTATTACTTGGGAGAATACTGGGAGGAGTTTCAATGACTTTCTTACTCAGCTGGCCCACTTGTGCCTCCAAATTTCTAATAGAGGATCTTGTTTCACTCATGAAACTGAAAGTGGCTTTTGACAGATCAGAGACTAGATTGGCTAAATTAGAAGTGTTTTATTCATAATTCTCTGTCTGTTGCTGAGAAGATGATGGATATGGCTTGCTATTGCTTAGCCTATTGCGTCCACCATTGTTAAAACCTTGTTGAGGCTTTTGTTGATCCTTCCATGAGAAATTTGGATGATTTCTCCATGATGAGTTATAGGTGTTTCCATAAGGTTCACCCATGTAATTAACTTCTACCATGGCAGGGTTCTCAGGATCATAGGCTTCTTCAGAAGTTGCCTCTTTAGCACTGTTGGATGCATGTTGCCATCCGTTCAAATTTTGAGAGATCATGTTGACCTGTTGAGTCAACACTTTGTTCTGAGCCAATATGGCATTCAGAGCATCAATTTCAAGAACTCCTTTCTTCTGAGGTATCCCATTATTCACGGAATTCCTCTCAGAAGTGTACATGAATTGGTTGTTTGCAACCATGTCAATGAGTTCTTGAGCCTCTTCAGGCGTTTTCTTTAGGTGAATAGATCCACCTGCAGAATGATCCAATGACATTTTCGAAAATTCAGAGAGACCATAATAGAATATATCTAATATGGTCCATTCTGAAAACATGTCAGATGGACATCTTTTGGTCAGCTGCTTGTATCTTTCCCAAGCTTCATAGAGGGATTCACCATCTTTTTGTTTGAAGGTTTGAACATCCACTCTCAGCTTGCTCAGCTTTTGAGGAGGAAAGAATTTATCCAAGAAGGCTGTGACCAGCTTATCCCAGGAGTCCAGGCTATCCTTAGGTTGTGAATCCAACCATATTCTAGCTCTGTCTCTTACAGCAAAAGGGAAAAGCATGAGTCTGTAGACTTCAGGATCAACTCCGTTCGTCTTTACAGTCTCACAGATCTGCAAGAACTCAGTTAAAAACTGATAAGGATCTTCAGATGGAAGTCCATAAAACTTGCAGTTTTGTTGCATTAAGGCAACTAGTTGAGGCTTAAGCTCAAAATTATTGGCTCCAATGGCAGGAATGGAGATGCTTGTTTCATCAAATTTGGATGTTGGCTTTGCGAAATCACCAAGCATTCTCCTTGCATTATTATTATTTTCGGCTGCCATTTCCTTCTCTTGTTCGAAAATTTCTGAAAGGTTACCTTTAGAATAATTTAATTTATCTTCTCTTAATTTCCTCTTCAGAGTCCTTTCAGGTTCTGGATCAATTTCAACAAGAGTGCCTTTTTCCCTGTTCCTGCTCATATGAAAGAGAAGAAAACAAGAAAAGGAAGACGAATCCTCTATGTCACAGTATAGAGATTCCTTTATGTTAGTAGAAGAAGAAGGGGGTAGAAGAATGAAGAAGGATGGATTCGGATTTTTGGATGAAGAGAGGTGAAGAGAAGTGTTAATAATTAAATAATTAAATAGAATAAGAAAAGAGAGGGAGAAATTCGAAAATAATTTTGAAAAAAAAAGGGTTAGTAATTTTCGAAAATTAAATACAAGGTATAATTAAAATTAAAATTTAAAACAAAAAGAATTTTTGAAAAAGAGATGAGATATTTTCGAAAATTAGAGAGGGAAAAGTAGTTAGGTGGTTTTGAAAAAGATAAGAAACAAACAAAAAGTCAAAGAGTTAGTTGATTGATTGAAAAAGATATTAAAAATCAAATTTGATAAGATAAGAAGATAAGAGGTTAGATAAGATATTTTGAAATCAAATTTTGAAAAAGATAAAACTTTTGAAAAAGATAAGATAAAAGATAAAAAGATATGTTTGAAAAAGATTTAATTTTTAAAATGACTTAACTAACAAGAAACTACAAGATAAGATTCTAGAACTTAAAGATTGAACCTTTCTTAACAAGAAAGTAACAAACTTCAAATTTTTGAACCAATCACATTAATTGTTATCTAATTTTCGAAAATTAGATATAAAAGATAAGAAAAAGATTTTTGAAAAAAAAATAATTTTTAAAAATTTCAAAAATAAGAAAAAATGGAAAAGATATGATTTTTGAAAAAGATTTTGAAAAGATAAGATTTTTAAAATTGAAATTTTGACTTGACTTGTAAGAAACAACTAATTTTAAAAATTTTTTTGACCAAGTCAACCCAAAATTTCGAAAATTTGGAGGAAAATAAGGAAAAGATATTTTTTTGATTTTTGAATTTTTAATTATGAGAGAGAAAAACAACAAAAATACTCAATGCATGAAGTTTTTAGATCAAAACAATGAATGCATGCAAGAATGCTATGAATGTCAAGATGAACACCAAGAACACTTTGAAGATCATGATGAACATCAAGAACATAATTTTGAAAAATTTTTGATGCAAAGAAAACATGCAAGACACCAAACTTAGAAATCTTTAATGCATGGACTCTAACAAACAAAAAATGCATATGAAAAACGACAAACAACACAAAACAAGAAAACATCAAGATCAAACAAGAGGACTTATCAAGAACAACTTGAAGATCATGAAGAACACTATGAATGCATGGGATTTTCGAAAAATGCAAGAAAATTTTTAAAAGCATGCAATTGACACCAAACTTAGAAATTGACTCAAGACTCAAACAAGAAACACAAAATATTTTTGGTTTTTATGATTTTCTAGTTTTTTTTGGATTTTCTTTAATTTTTTTTGAAAATAAAGTTGGGAAAAAACGAAAAAAGAAAATTTTTGAAAAAGATTTTTGAAAAGAAAATTACCTAATCTGAGCAACAAGATGAACCGTCAGTTGTCCATACTCGAACAATCCCCGGCAACGGCGCCAAAAACTTGGTGGATGAAATTGTGATCCATATTCTTTTGTACTTGTATGAAATCATTATTATGGCACCAGTTGAATTCACAACTCCGTTCAACTAACCAGCAAGTGTACTGGGTCGTCCAAGTAATAAACCTTACGTGAGTAAGGGTCGATCCCACAGAGATTGTTGGTATGAAGCAAGCTATGGTCACCTTGTAAATCTCAGTTAGGCATATTAAATTGGTTTATGGGTTTTCAAAAATTAATAATAATTGGAAAATAAAAAGGGATAGAAATACTTATGTAAATCAATAGTGAGAATTTCAGATAGGTGTATGGAGATGCTGTGCTCCTCTTGAAACTCTACTTCACTACTCACTCTTCCTTCAATCCTTCTTACTCCTTTCCATGGCAAGCTGTATGTAGGGCATCACCATCATCGGTGGCTACTTTCAATCCTCTCGGGAAAATGGTCCTATGCGCTGTCACTGCACGACTAATCGTCTGGAGTCATCACCCTTGGTTGATGGCTACATCCCATCCTCTCAGTGAAAATGGTCCAAATGCTCTGTCACAGCACGGCTAATCATCTGTCGGTTCTCAATCAGGTTGGAATAGAATCCATTGATTCTTTTGCGTTTGTCACTAACGCCCAGCCTTCAGGAGTTTGAAGCTCGTCACAGTCATTCAATACCGGAATCCTACTCGGAATACCACAGACAAGGTTAGACTTTCCGGATTCCCAGGATCCTACTCGGAATACCACAGACAATGTTAGACTTTCCAGATCCTCATGAATGCCGCCATCTATCTAGCTTATACCACGAAGATTCTGTTGGGGAATCTAAGAGATATGCGCCCGGCCTAAGGTAGAACGGAAGTGGTTGTCAGTCACGTGCGTTCATAAGTGAGAATGATGATGAGTGTCACGGATCATCACATTCATCAAAGTGTTGTGCAACATATATCTTGAAATAAGAACAAAAGAGAATTGAATAAAAAGTAATAGTGATTGTATTGAAACTTGAGGTACAGCAGAGCTCCACACCCTTAATCTATGGTGTGCAGAAACTCCACTGTTGAAAATACATAAGTAAAAGGTTCAGGCATGGCCGAATGGCCAGCCCCCTTGAGTGATCAAGAGACCAAATAATCAAAGGCTAAACAATCAAGAGATTAAACTGTCAAAAGATGTCTAATACAATAGTAACTTATCCTATTTATACTAGACTAGCTACTAGGGTTTACATGAGTAAGTAATTGATGCATAAATCCACTTCCGGGGCCCACTTGGTGTATGCTTGGGCTGAGCTTGATCTATCCACGAGCTGAGGCTTTTCTTGGAGTTGAACTCCAGGTTATGACGTGTTTTGGGCGTTCAACTCCGGATCATGACGTTTTTCTGGCGTTTAACGCCAAACAGCAGCATGTACTTGGCGTTCAACGCCAAGTTACGTCATTAATTTCCGAATAAAGTATGGACTATTATATATTTCTGGAAAGCTCTGGATGTCTACTTTCCAACGCCGTTGAGAGCGCGCCAATTGGAGTTCTGTAGCTCCAGAAAATCCATTTCAAGTGCAGGAAGGTCAGATTCCAAAAGCATCAGCAGTCCTTTTGTCAGCCTTTTTCAGAGTTTTGCTCAAGTCCCTCAATTTCAGCCAGAATTTACCTGAAATCACAGAAAAACACACAAACTCATAGTAAAGTCCAGAAATGTGAATTTAACATAAAAAATAGTGAAAACATCCCTAAAAGTAGCTCAAACTTACAAAAAACAACCTAAAAACAATGCCAAAAAGCGTATAAATTATCCGCTCATCAGTCCACTATATCAAATTGTGTATCATTTTGAAGCCCCGAATGTTAGCTTTCCAATGCCACTAGAACCGCATCATTTGGACCTCTGTAGCTCAAGTTATGACCAATTTAATACATAGAGGTCAGGACTGGCAACTTTCCAAATCCATCATTTCTTGAATTCTTCCACTTTGCATGCTTTACTTCCACTTTCTCAAGCCATTCTTGTCTTCAAAATCTTAAATCACTCAAACAAATATATCAAGGCATCAAATGGTAGAAAAGTGAAATAAAATTAGCAATTTAAGCATGAAAAGCATGTTTTTCACAACAATTAGGAAAGAATTCACAAAAGCATGCTATTTCAATGGATAAGTGCATGAAAAGTCAATGAAATCCACCCAAATAGAACAAATAAATACCATAAAATATGGATTCATCACATTCCCACACTTATACAGTAGCATGTCCTCATGCTATACCAAAGGAAGACAAGAAGGGGAATCAATATTTATTCAATGTAACTATCTATATCCAATCTACCTATATGTATGTAACTATACTATCTAACTACATATATTTATTTAATTAGTCCAAATAAATCAATTTCCAAGAAATCATCTACATACAATCAAGGGCTAAAGCAATTATAACCAAATCCTATTCACAATTGAATTGAGTCATAAAAGAATTTAACCAAACTTGTAAAATAAGCAATGATCATAGGTGGAAATATGGAATTGAGTAATTGAACCCCCACCGGATATGTGTATGCACTCTAGTCACTCAAAAGTGTTTAGGGTCAATCCACTCAACAAAAATTTAATGTACATATGCAAAAATCATGAGGTCTTTTTAAGGTTGTAATGGGGCTAAAGGTAAAGGTAAGGATATAGATATGGCTAAGTGAGCTTGCATTTGAATCTTTGATTAACCTAAGTTCTCACCTAACACATACACAACCTATACAATTTTAATACCAAGCTTAGCTACCCAAAATCTCACTTTTACATATATACACACACTCATGTATCAATTTCAATTCATCACATATGCATTGATTTTTTTCTTTTTCTTTTTTTTTTTCAAGAACATAATATATATACCAACTCATCAATGCATATGGTTTCTATAATATTACATGAATATGCACCCAAATTTCCAAGACTTTTCAACAAGAATAAAGTACCTATTCATCAACCAAAGTTCCCACATTTTCCCCACACTTAAACATCACACACTCTCACTAACTTAAGCTACTCAAAGATTCAAATAGGACAATTAATTATTTTTCGCTTAAGGTTAATGATGTGGCAAAATAAAGAACAAAAAAGGGGCATTCATAGGCTCAAAGTGGCAAACAAAGGTGAATGAAATGGTAGGCTATTTAGGTTAAGTGAGCTATAAAGAAATAATAGCCTCAATCACATAAATGCATAAATATACATTAAACAATGGATATATAGAATTAAACAAATCCAAGATTACAATCATAGAGAAGAGCAACACACAAGAATGAAATAAGTGGTTAAATGATGTAACCACACAACAAGGCTCAAAAACTCACATGTTGTATGTTCTTTAACTAAAAAAAAAAATCATATTCCACAATGTATAAATCATGCAAGTTTCAAAAGATTTCAGCTCAATTAAATTTGAATTTCAATGCCCTATATAAAAAGTAAGCTTCTTGGAAATTTCATTAATTGACTAACATTTATTCTATATATGTATATAGTGTGATTGGATGAAAAAGGTCAAAAATCCTAATTTTAATTCCTAATTTCAATCAAATCAAAATAGCAAGTGTATAGGAAATCAAACTTAGGTGCAATCATTACATAATCCCAAATCACAATCAAGACTAAATACCAAAAAGAACATATGTACAAGCCAAAATTAAGAGCAAAAATATCAAAATATGCATAACTACTATATAATACTAATTGCAAGGTGTTGAGAAAGAGAGATTTATGCCCCAAAGTTGTAGATCCTCCCCCTCACTTAAACGTTGCACTGTCCTCCGTGCATGCACTCAATCCAAGGGGGTGAAGAGATGCTCTAAGAGGCTCCACCTTTAGCTGGTAGGCACCGGGGCTCTGGGTTACTGTAGAAAACAAGAATTGAGGAGAATGTCATAGTAGTGTGGTATGATAAAAGACAATGTGTGTATTCTAAGTGTGCACAGTTTAGAACATAACACATTGACCGGGTAGAACGGTAACCACATAATCAAAAGAAAAAGCATGTTCCTCAATTAAATAGCCTAGGGTGCAAGTAAAGATTAAGCAAAACTTAAGGCACAAGCAAACCTAGGTGACCACAACTAGAGTGAATTGAGTTTTAAAGATATTGGATATTGAAATTGTGCAAGTGAAAGCGCAAGATTAATAAAAATTAGCGCAACTATCAATAGCCAATTTAATTATGAAAAGAGACTACTTATTCATCCTTAAGAATAATGAAATAATCACATGTATAAGGTGCTTGTTACAAAAAGTGACAAGCCTCGATAAGAATCAAGTCAAGTCGACTAAAAAAAATGCAAAGCATTAACACGGAACAAATACCTTGTTATGTGATTATATTCACTTAAAAACCATGATGAATAAGTAGTTCAACTTAATTCACTAAATTCATTATGCACTTATAAAAATTTCACCTAATATGAAACAACATGTAAACGTGCAAAACCAATTAGGTGCTAGTAATTTAAAGCAAGGTATAAGTGCATTGATGAAATTTAATTAAGAAGCAACCCAATCAACATTAAGCAAACACTTGTAACTTATTTAATTAACAAACAACTAAACAAAAACTAACATAATTATCAAAATAAAAATGAAATGCAAGAAAAGCAAATTAAAACAAGTAGAAAAGAAGGCAAAAGCAAGAGAAGAGAGGGGTGGAAGAAGGAAAAAGAGAAGAAGAAGAGAGAAGACAAGAAAATAAGGGTAGAGCTGAAAAAACAGGGGCGTGTGTATGCACATGTATGTGTGTGTACGCACACTAGGCGGAACAGGGGAGGTGTGTGCTCGCACAAGGTGTGCGAGCGTTCTGAGCAGAGAGGGTCTCAAGAGGTGTGCATACGCACAATCGTGTGCGCACGCACAGATGACTTTTTTCAGAAAATGAAGCGTCAAAATTGCCAGCTATCTCGCCGTCTGTGCGTACGCACACAGGTCCGTGCACGCGCACAAGAGGCAAAAGAAGGGGATGCAGACGCACAAGGTGTGCGAACGCTCTCAACAGAAAGGGTATAAGCTGGTGTGTGCGCGCATAGGTTTGTGCGCACGCACAGAACACGGAAATTGGGGTGGTGTGCGTACGCACAGGTGTGTGCGCACGCACATGATTTGTTTTTCTCAAAAAGTTTTAGTATTCCAAGGCACCAAACATGACATCCAGAATAGTGTTTCAACCCCACAACTTATTATTCATCAAAAACACATGATCTAAACTAAAATCTAATCAAATTAAGCTTGAAATTAAACTAAACCTAAGCTATCTACAAGAGACAAAAAGCAATAAATTGAAACTATGTACAAAGAAAGGGTTAGAAAGGTGTTACCATGGTGGGGTGTCTCCCACCTTGCACTTTCGTTTATTGTCTTTAAGTTAGACTTATGGGGAGCTTTGATCTTGTGCTTATATTCATCATAGAGCTTCCAACAATGCTAGAATCTCTACAATTCCCAATTGATTGCACCAAGTTTGGATGGAGTGTCCAACAAGCCATGAGCTCCAACAAGAAAAACAAAAGGCATACAAGAAAAACATATTCACAATAGCAAACATATTCACAATTGCAAACAAAAGGCAAGATATTCACATATTAACATATTCACAATCAACCAAAAATAAGCAAGCAACATATGTACAATCAATCAAAAATCAAGCTATTTACATATTCACATATTAACAATAGCCAAAAACATACACCATTGCAACTCCCTGGCAACGGCGCCAAATTTAATAGATGAGAATTCATGTTGATTTCGAATCAATCAAAACAAGAATCACTTCGTTAGTAGCATAGTCTAAACCAACAATGAATCCTCATCATCAAATGTTAAATTCAAATTAAAATAACCAAGAGTATTAAACCTCGGGTCGTCTTTCCTAGGAGTTGCAATTAAGTGTACAATTATTGGCTATGAGAGAGAGCATGGGGAATTGTGAATGCAAGAGAGAAGCAAGAAATTAAAATGCAAGGAATGTAAATACGCATGCAAGGAATTAAAGAAAACCAAGTAAAGGAAATGAAAATGGAAATTAAATGACAAAAAGAGCTCTTGGTGAGGATTAGGGAATTAAAGATTCCTATCCTAGTTATGGACCACAAACATGGCAATTGTGTGGAATTAATCCCAATTAGTCAATCCTACTTGAGAATTGATGCATGAAAACTTGTCTCTCAACAAATTTCCCTTCGACAAGTATACCGAATTGTCGTCAAGTAATAACTCACAAAAGAGTGAGGTCGAATCCCACAGAGATTAACAGAATAAGCAATCAATGGTTAATTGATTATCCTAGTTAGACGAATCATATTGGAGTGATAAGTAACAAGAAAATGTAAATGGCATAAAAGTAAAGAAAGCAATAAAGTGCAGAAAAGTAAAATGGCAAGAAAAGTAAATGTAAGAACTAAAAATAAAATGAACATTGGGATCAAGAGATATTGCAATCCTCCGGATCAAGTTCATTCTCATCTCTTCCTCAATCAATGCATTCATTGATCTCCTTGGCAATCTTAAGTGATTAGATCCCAATTCCTTGGCAATCCAATCTCTCTAAGCTTGAACAATTTTCCAATTCCATGATTTAATTGCTCATGGGAAGAGATGAAGTTTGGTCACTCATTATACCACATGTATTTCCAAATCAAAGTGTTGGTAAGGTTAAATGTCACAATACCCATCCAAACCCCAATTTGGTCCAACATGAGAAAGCATTTCTAGCATGATCTCCTCATCCTTTTTCTAAGGCTCAGAGGAGATCCAATTATGGAGAGTTTCTTTCCCAAGATAACAATCCAATTAGATGAAGATCGAAAGCTTTCTAGTAAAATCAAGAGAAAAGAAAGAAGAAGAATAAGAACTACAATTGATCCATTGAATCACAATAGAGCTCTCTAACCCAATGAAAAGAGTTAGTTGATCATTGCTCTACCAAAATAGAAAAGAAAGAAAATGCAGAAAAGTAAAGATGAAGATTAAAACTAACATTGAAACTTCCAAATTCATAAATGAAAAGTACAAAGAAAAGAAAGAGAAGGAAAAGTGTATGAGGGGAGGGAGTCTGAAGACCCCTCTTCAATCCCCAATCTCTAGCCTTTCCGTCTAAAAAACCACTTGAATGTACAAACTAAGGACTTTATATAGGCTCTCCTAAATTACAAAATGAAATTAAAAGCAAATTATAATTAAATGAAAATTCCTATTCTAGATGCTTCTTGTGGCCTTGATTGGTTGACACTTGTGGGCTTGCTTCCTTGAGGTTGGGTGGTCCTTGAAAGAGAAGTGATCAAATTGAGGCCCATGGTGAAATGCTGCCCAGTTGGTGTTTTTGGGGCTTAAAAGATGCCTCTTGTTTGTGCTTCAATTTCATGCCCACTATAGACTATTATATATCTTTGGAAATATCTGAATGTCAGCTTTCTAACGCAACTGAAATCACCTCAATTGGATCTCTGTAACTCAAGTTATACTCCTTTGAAGTGGACATGGTCGCTGGCATAGTCGCTAGCATTAATGGAAAACGTGAGTCCCGATAACGCTAGCGACCAGGGGCTTAATATTTTCAGGTTCTGGAGCTCAAAATCAATATGCACCCCATACTATTATATATTGTTGGAAAGCTCTAGATGTCTACTTTCCAACGCCTTTGAAAGCGCATCATTTGGAGCTCTACAACTCGAGTTACACTTCTTGGAAGGTGAAGAGGTCAGTTGGCCTTACTACAGGTTGATACCATGTTCATCTTTGCACTTTCGGGGCAGGTTTTCTACCTCAAATTTGGTGTCAACTATGTAGTGCCATATATGCTTGGAAAGCTATGGAATCCTACTTTTCAATGCCGTTGGAATCACCTTATTTGGAGCTTTGTGGCTCAAGTTATGCGTGTTTGAAGAAGGCATGGTCAGGCTGCCAGGTGGGACTTTTGCCCACGTTAACTATCACGTTAACTTAGTTAACGTAGAAGTTAACATGGGTCTTTTTTGCCTCGCCAACGTTAGTGGCACTCACTTTTTCCACTAACGTTGGCATCTCCCTTTCCTTCCACGTTAACTACCACGTTAACTTAGTTAACGTGGCTGTTAACGTGGGTCTTTTTGCTTCGCCAACGTTAGTGGCACTCACTTTTTCCACTAACGTTGGCATATACCCCTTTCACAAGCATTATTGGGACTCACCTTTCCCATTAATGTTGCTTGGTGCCTTTTGTCCCTACGTTAGAGTTCACGTTGGTGTAGCTAACGTGACTCTTAACGTGGGTCTTCCTTGCTAACGTTCCATGCTCTCCTTCTTCAAAGTTAATGCCACTAACTTTTCTCACTAACGTTCGGGCTTTCCTTCCTTCCACGTTAGTGCCCATGTTAGTGTAACTAACGTAGCCACTAACGTGGCTCTTCTTTTATTCTTTTGGCCTGAAATCAATCAAACAAAGTGCATCAAAGTCTTCCTCTTAATCATGGGATCATGCATCATCTAATTTTTCATTCAATTTATGCATAATTCTCTTGAAATCATTCAAAATTCACAATGTTTGCTTGAATCATGGTATGCTTGCATTTTCAACCAAATACTTGCTTATTTTCTAAGAATATGCATGAAACCAACCTAAAGCATACAAAAAATGGCTAGTAAAACTAGCCAAGATGCCCTGGCATCACAACACCAAACTTAAATCTTGCTTGTCCCCAAGTAAGAAAAGAACTATGCACAAAGAATTCTCTTATTTGGAATGTATTGAAGAATTGCTTATGATGCCTTAGTGGGTGAAGTGAATAAGAGACAGTGGGGTGAACTCTAATTTGTATGCTTATGCAAGGATTCCAGTGCTCATTAGTCCTCACATTTTGGAAGTCTTAGATCTTAGGACTTTCATTCAAATAATATTATGGAAGTCTCTTTATAGATTGTTACCTTGAAGCAGCACTTATTTTCTAGCATTTTTCTTTCTTTTTTGGGATTTGGCATCGACTCTAGGTGTCATGTATCAAAGTGGCCTTTTAAGATAAGCTTTCAATCAATACTCCCAAACCAGTTGGTATAAGGTATTAGGTGTTGAAGCACCCCTTAGGATTACTTGCTCAAGCCTCTTTCTTTGATACAGATCTACCACAAGCATTTAACTAGGACAATAACTCTTTGAGTTCTTGTTTCTTTCTTTTTCTTCCTAGTAATTCATGCTCAGAGCCTTGGGCTTGTTCTTTGTTTTTTTTTTTCTTTTGTTACTGCTTCTTGGATCAATAGATGTTTGAAAAATTCCATAATACTTCTCTAAACTTCATTTCCTGTCTATGAGCTCCCATGCAAGTTTTCATAAACATGCAACCTCAATACACAATCATACAATCAGAACCTCCACTCCTCTTAATCTTTTGCTTGCCCCATGATTTATAAAATTCTTCAACATTTTCCTTTTAAAAGAATGATTTCTTTGTTGCATTCTTAAAGATACTGGGTACAAGTAAAACTCAAGATGATAATCATGATATCATAGCAACATGTCACAAATCAAATATCAAATTATGCTTATTCACAAGGAGTAATCACACATGCATACAAAGAAAATAGAAGACAATCATGCAATTTAAAGTGCTGGAAATAAGTAAGAGGAGAAAGGAACTTTACCACCTTGTAGTTTATCTTCATCATTGTTGCCCTTTTCCTCCTATTCTTTCCCTTCCCACACCAAACTTACAATGCTTGCTTATACTCAAGCAACAATTAAAACAGTGGTGATGGGGTCTATGATAGATCATGAATGTCTTAAAATGAAGTGTGAGTATGCATGTGTTTCAGCAAGCCAGATTAAGGATACAATAAAGGCACAAGAGATACAAACATAGACATTTTGATTGCATTAATAAGTGGTGTGCTTGGTACCTTGCATGAAAAATAAGTGGCAACACCAAACTTAGTGTGACACTCTCAATTTAGAATGTTGCAAGTACCCAGTGAAGATTGAAAATCAAATTGTTGCATGGCAACACCAAACTTAAAATGCAATCATATACCAAATTATTGAAAGTAAACTAAGCAAAGCAAGGAAATGTTACCTACGGTTGGGTTGCCTCCCAACAAGTGCTCTTTTAATGTCATTAGCTTGACATGTTGTTCATGACTTTCTTCCTCTTGTTCCAGTTTGTTAAGAGGAATGACCTCAAGATGAAAGAGGAGCCAGTTAATGCCCCTTGCTTAGAGTGCCTCTCCCCAGCAAGCTTTCTTTTGTTGTTAGCTTGAGTAAACTTGCTTGTTGGGGTAGGGGTGGGATGGCTTTTGATTGACCTTTTCTTCTTCATGGATATTGTCCTTCTTTTCTTGTTCACCATCCTCTTGTTAGTGCTCATGTTGATTGCCTTCACCACCTTGATTTCAGGACTTGGGTGTTGTATGATGGTTGGAGCATCCTCTTCATCAAGTGCTTCTTGAATTGGTGGTTCAATGAACTCACGCTCTATGCAACTCTCTGTTTCATTGGAGTGTGGGCTCCCTTGATTGACTTCCTCCCTTTCTTCTACATGATGTTGCATTAAGTCTTTTGGGAGTGAGTTTGCATGTTCCTTTGTCACCACTAGTAACCTCTGTGGGTATGGAGCCTTAGGCTTATATATTCTCACAACCTCCTCCTTATTCATAGAAATCTCACTTTGTATGGGTGTCTCTTTTTCTTTTTCTTCTAATTCCTCCCTTGGGTTTGCCATGGTGTCACTAAGGGAATTATGGGTATGGATTTGCTTTGATAGATATCCAACTTATGCCTCAAGCTTCTTAATGGCAACCCACCGGTTCTCCATAATGGTTTTTACTTCCTCTTGGAAAGTCCTCGTGTCCTTAGATTCTTCCAAGAGCATTGCCAGTAGGTTCTTTATCCTTGATAGCTTATCCTCGAGGGGAGGGTGTGCAACTGGGGTGAAATTTGGAGGTTGAGGGTGGCTACTTTGTGAATGGAATTGGTTGTTTTGTGGTTTTATGTTCTGAGAGTGGTATGACTTTTGTGGGTAATGATATGGGTCTTGTGGATTGTGAGAAGAATTTTGTGTGTAATGGAATGAATTGTGTGAGTGGTAAGATGAATTATATGGATGTGGGAAGGAATTTTGCGTTGAAGCATATCCAAGTGGTGAAGGGTTTTGATGCGAAAAGCTAGGAGGTGAGGTTGAATAATTAAAGGATGATGGCTCTTGATGAATGGGCTGTGAATAAGTAAAATTTCTTTGGTTTTGATCTTCCCAGGCACAACTTGAGTAGTGATCAAAGTCATCAGAATATGAACAATTTTGTGACCCTGGGAAGCACCCCATTTCATGTTCTTGATATTCCCAACTACCATTATTATAATAACATGAATTATTTTGTGGTGGTGAGAAGTATCCCAAGTAACTTGATTGACCAAAAGATGATCTATACTCCATTTTTCTTCAAATTACTCTATACCAAACAACAACCACCAAGATAAAAGAGATTTGGAATTTTCCTTGTCACAGATGAGGAAATTCCCAGTGAGGCAATATCACAAACAGTTAGTTAGTAAAAAAAACAAAAGAAAACAAAGACAAAAGAAAAGTGTCTAATCTAGTAAATCAATCAACCGGCAATTTGTTAATCACAATTAATCCCCGGCAACGGCGCCATAAACTTGATGCATGAAAACTTGTCTCTCAACAAATTTCCCTTCGGCAAGTATACCGAATTGTCGTCAAGTAATAACTCACAAAAGAGTGAGGTCGAATCCCACAGAGATTAACGGATTAAGCAATCAATGGTTAATTGATTATCCTAGTTAGACGAATCATATTGGAGTGATAAGTAACAAGGAAATGTAAATGGCATAAAAGTAAAGAAAGCAATAAAGTGCAGAAAAGTAAAATGGCAAGAAAAGTAAATGTAAGAACTAAAAATAAAATAAACATTGGGATCAAGAGATATTGCAATCCTCCGGATCAAGTTCATTCTTATCTCTTCCTCAATCAATGCATTCATTGATCTCCTTGGCAATCTTAAGTGATTAGATCCCAATTCCTTGGCAATCCAATCTCTCTAAGCTTGAACAATTTCCCAATTCCTTGATTTAATTGCTCATGGGAAGAGATGAAGTTTGGTCACTGATTATACCACATGTATTTCCAAATCAAAGTGTTGGTAAGGTTAAATGTCACAATACCCATCCAAACCCCAATTTGGTCCAACATGAGAAAGCATTTCTAGCATGATCTCCTCATCCCTTTTCCAAGGCTCAGAGGAGATCCAATTATGGAGAGTTTCTTTCCCAAGATAACAATCCAATTAGATGAAGATCGAAAGCTTTCTAGTAAAATCAAGAGAAAAGAAAGAAGAAGAATAAGAACTACAATTGATCCATTGAATCACAATAGATCTCTCTAACCCAATGAAAAGAGTTAGTTGATCATTGCTCTACCAAAATAGAAAAGAAAGAAAATGCAGAAAAGTAAAGATGAAGATTAAAACTAACATTGAAACTTCCAAATTCATAAATGAAAAGTACAAAGAAAAGAAAGAGAAGGAAAAGTGTATGAGGGGAGGGAGTCCGAAGACCCCTCTTCAATCCCCAATCTCTAGCCTTTTCGTCTAAAAAACCACTTGAATGTACAAACTAAGGCCTTTATATAGGCTTTCCTAAATTACAAAATGAAATTAAAAGCAAATTACAATTAAATGAAAATTCCTATTCTAGATGCTTCTTGTGGTCTTGATTGGTTGACACTTGTGGGCTTGCTTCCTTGAGGTTGGGTGGTCCTTGAAAGAGAAGTGATCAAATTGAGGCCCATGGTGAAATGCTGCACAGTTGGTGTTTTGGGGGCTTAAACGATGCCTTTTGTTTGTGCTTCAATTTCATGTCCACTATAAAATATTATATATCTTTGGAAAGCTCTGAATGTTAGCTTTCTAACGCAACCGTAATTACCCCAATTGGATCTCTGTAACTCAAGTTATACTCCTTTGAAGTGGACATGGTCGCTGGCATAGTCGCTAGCATTAATGGAAAACGTGAGTCCCGATAATGCTAGCGACCAGGGGTTAATATTTCCAGGTTTTGGAGCTTAAAATCAATATCCACTCCATACTATTATATATTGCTGGAAAGCTCTGGATGTCTACTTTCCAACGCCTATGAAAGCGCATCATTTGGAGCTCTACAACTCGAGTTACACTTCTTGGAAGGTGAAGAGGTCAGTTGGCCTTACTACAGGTTGATACCATGTTCATCTTTGCACTTTCGGGGCAGGTTTTCTACCTCAAATTTAGTGTCAACCATGTAGTGTCATATATTCTTGGAAAGCTCTGGAATCCTACTTTCCAATGCCGCTAGAATCACTTCATTTGGAGCTTTGTGGCTCAAGTTATGCGTGTTTGAAGAAGGCATGGTCAGGCTACCAGGTGGGACTTTTGCCCACGTTAACTACCACGTTAACTTAAATAACGTAGAAATTAACGTGGGTCTTTTTTGCCTCGCCAACGTTAGTGGCACTCACTTTTTCCACTAACGTTGGCATCTCCCTTTCCTTCCACGTTAACTACCACGTTAACTTAGTTAACGTGGCTGTTAATGTGGGTCTTTTTGTTTCGCCAATGTTAGTGGCACTCACTTTTTCTACTAACATTGGCATATACCCCTTTCACAAGCATTATTGGGACTCACCTTTCCCATTAATGTTGCTTGGTGCCTTTTGTCCCTACGTTAGAGTTCACGTTAGTGTAGCTAACGTGACTCTTAACGTGGGTCTTCCTTGCTAACGTTCCATGCTCTCCTTCTTCAAAGTTAATGCCACTAACTTTTCTCACTAACGTTGGGGCTTTCCTTCCTTCCACGTTAGTGCCCACGTTAGTGTAACTAAAGTAACCACTAACGTGGCTCTTCTCTTCTTCTTTTGGCCTGAAATCAATCAAATAAAGTGCATCAAAGTCTTGCTCTTAATCATGGGATCATGCATCATCCAATTTATAATTCAATTTATGCATAATTCTCATGAAATCATTCAAAATTCACAATGTTTGCTTGAATCATGGTATGATTGTATTTTCAACCAAATACTTGCTTATTTCCTAAGAAAATGCATGAAACCAACCTAAAGCATACAAAAAATGGCTAGTAAAACTAGCCAAGATGCCCTGGCATCAAGAATTAGCCAAAAGGGCATAATTGATTACAATCCCTAAGTCCTAAGTCAACACTACTGGGTCATTAAGAGTCAAGGGAAACCAAACCAATTAACAATCCTCACACAATGCGGAATGGACATCCACAACTCAATTCTACCCAAACACCCAATTTCTCAACCAAGAGTGTGAAAACTAAACATGCAAAAAACTAAAAGTTAAAGCAATAAAAGTCAAAAGCAAGGAAAATTAAAATGCAAGAAACCTCTTGGCAAGTAATTGAGAGCTAAAATTACCTATCCTAGGCATTAACCACAAACACATGATGATTATGAAGAGTTAATCCTACTTAGTCAACCGTAACATCGAGGATAAGTCAAATAGGCATAGTTGATTTCAATCCATAAGTACTATGTCAACACTAAGGGTCACATAGAGTCAATGGAAACCAAATCAACTAACTACTCTAATGTATCAAACAAGAATGGACATCAATGCCTCAAGGATCACCAAAGTCAACAATTTCAAGCCAAGAGTGAAGAAAAACTAAGTGAAAACTAAGCTAAGCATTTTATCAAACACTTGGTGTGCATGAAAATAAAATAACATTAAATTGCATTAAAAATAAATTCTAAAGCTAACAAAGCAAGAAAATAACAATAACAACTAGAGAAAGCAATAAATGAACATGAAACATAAATTTGCATTAATTAAAATTAAAATAACAAGAGTGTTCATAAAATGAAAAATGACATAAAAGAGAAATTAACAAAAGAAATGAAGAAGAACAAGATAAAAGAACATGAAAACATAAATGAAGCTACATCAAAACAAGAATTAAAAGTAGAAATTGCAAGAAATTAAACTAAGAAAACCCTAATTCTAGAGACTCTAGAAAAACCAAACAAAAACATGTAAAAACCTAAATCTAAGTGCTCCCCCTTTCATCCTTCTTCAATTTGACTTGAAATAACTTTAGAAATGAGTTGGATTGGGTTTTGGGGGCCAAAAAATCACTGCCAGCGAGTTGTAATTAATGAGGTCACGCGCCAGGACTTGTGCGTACGCACACATGCTGAATCCCGACTTGTGCGTATGCAAAAGTACCTATGCGTACACACACTTAAACTTATGTACACTATAGCAAATTGCATATCATTTTGAAGCCCCGGGTGTTAGTTTTCCAATGATGCTGGAACTGCCTCATTTGGATCTCTGTAGCTCAAATTATGACCAATTTAGTACATAGAGGTCAGGACTGGCAGCTTTCCAAATCCATCATTTCTTGAATTCTTCCACTTTGCATGCTTTACTTCCACTTTCTCAAATCATTCTTGCCTTCAAAACCTGAAATCACTCAAGCAAATATATCAAGGCATCAAATGGGAGAAAAGTGAATTAAAATTAGCAATTTAAGCATGAAAAGTATGTTTTTCACAATTGAGCACAATTAGGAAAGAATTCACAAAAGCATGCTATTTCAATGGATAAGTGCAAGAAAAGTCAATAAAATCCACCCAAATAGAGCAAATAAATACCCTAAAATGTGGATTCATCACCACCCCCCTTTTTTAACACATAAAAACAGAAATAGGGCACTCACATCCACTATATATATACTTAAATCCAATGAAAATGCAAAACTAACAAAATCTCTAACTCTTTTTGAAAAAATTTTCAACTACTACACTATGTATTCCAAATAAAAGTACACTTTAAACAACTAATCTACAACCTAAAGCTTCAATTTAATCAAACAAACTAACAACCAAAGCACTAAAACAAGAATGGGCAAAGAAGAAAACTACCTAACAATGGCAATTCAATTCATCCATTGATTATATATGCGAGAGAATGGAAAGAGTTTACCATAGTGGGGTGTCTCCCACCTAGAACTTTTATTTATTATCCTTAACTTAGACAATTGGGAAGCTTTAATCAAGGAGGCTTGTGTGTGTATTTATCCTTGAACTTTCACCAATGCTTGGATTTTAAGTACGCTCCAAATTTCAAAATCAATGGCACCAAGCTTTGATGAAGTTCCACACAAGCTAAGGGCTCCCAAAGTTGATCTTCACATATTTCCGGATCCCAAATCTTATTTCTACACCCCTCTTCAAGTTGATCAACACAATTCCATTTAGGTGACAAGTGATCTGGATTCTCAAGTAAACCCCAAAGCATCTTCCTAGACCCATTCAATTGAGAACTATACTTACCATTGCACTTAGACTTTGAGTTTCCAACCATAAGGAACCTTGATTGGCATTTCTACCCATTAACCAATTATCTCTTGCTCTTAACTCCACAAAGAGCTCTAAGTTGCTCATCTGTCTCAAGCAAACCATATTCAAGTGAGAAAGTAAAGCTTAGGGATAAGAGTTTTACCCACTTTAATGTTGTATTGGATGGTGACTTAGGAAGGGATGTCTCCAATGGTCTTGCAAGTTCCACTCCCTTGTGCTCTTCTTTGATTACCTCCACCTCTTGACAAGCTTCCTCAATTTCAATTCCTTGTTCACCAACTCCTTCTATGCATTCCTCTTTGCTCAAGCCATGTGTCGGAGGTTGTGCACGGTCCTCCTTGTCATCAATTTCACAACACAATGAGGGAGGTTCAACAATTTCAAAAGGCACATTGGTTGGTGCGGAATCATCTTCAATGATGGAGTTTGCTTCTTGCTTAACCTCTTCCAATCTTTTATCATCCACAATATGCCTAGGAGGTTGTACACTATCCTCCTCAACATCATCTTCGAGTTCAATGGAAGAAGGTTCAACAACTTTCACAAAATCATCAACAACATCACTTGGTGTGGAAGTGTCTTCAAGCTTGGAATCCACCTCTTGCTCAACTTTGCCTAAGTCTTCAACCACTTTTTCTTCATCCATAATTTCCATCCCTTCCACTTGTTGCAAGACATACCCCATCTCCTTGTCCTTATGTTGGGATTCTAAAATCTCCTTCATGCTCCACTTTTCGATTGATTTTTCACACTCATCCGTGGAATTGCTTTGTTTGTTGCATGAGTCCCATGAGTCCGAATTGGTTTTAATTTTGGCAAGGTTAGCTGGTGTGCAGAATTTAACTTCGCACAACTAAACCAGCAAGTGCTCTAGGTCATCCAAGTAATACCTGAGGTGAGTCAAGGTCAATCCCACGAGGATTGTCAGCTTAGATCAAACAATGGTTATCTTGTAAATCTTAGTCAGGCGGATAGAAAAGTTGTGTAGTTGTTTAAATGCATAAAAGTAAAATAAAGATAATGTTACTAAGTGCTTGTGAATTCAATGATAAGAAGGTGGTTAACGCTTCAAAGATGCTTTGTTCTTCTGGATCAATCCTTTCTTACTGTCTACTCCAAGTGTGAATGATTTCTTCTATAGCATGGCTGTATGTGATCAACACCGATTTGAGCGGCTTCCAATCTTCCTCTAGGCTAAACACCAAGTTTAGTGTGCATCCAATCTAAATGAGGGTGAAGCTTAAAGAGTGTGGGCCAGTAGAATCCACTTTGGAGAACCTTTGTGGCTGTCGCTCACCTCCAAAGTTCCTTCATAATCTGAGCCATGTCAATGCCATAGGATTTTGTGTGCTTCTCCTTCAAACACGTAGCGTCGGATGATCCCATCTGAGCATCTCTTAAAGAAATATGGTTCATCCCACAAGTAGTAATTTGCATCATGCATGAGTTTTTGAGCTTGCTGCCTATTGTACTCTTTAGGAATGAATCTTATAGCTTTGTAGTTTGCAATGTCTACAAACCATGGTGCTATCCGAATGGGAAAGAGTTGCTCATCAGGAAATGTTTCGGATATGTCAGTGGGGAGGGGGAGAGAATCTCATACTACTGGTTCAATTCGAGACAGGTGGTCAGCCACTTGATTTTCTGTCCCCTTTCTGTCTCTAATTTCTGTATCAAACTCTTACAGGAGTAACACCTATCTTATAAATCTAGGCTTAGAATCCTGCTTGGTGAGGAGATATTTTCGAGCAGATTAGTCAGCATAGATAATCATTTTAGATCCTACTAAATAGGATCTAAATTTGTCAATGGCATAAACCACTACAAGTAATTCCTTATCTGTGGTGGTATAGTTCTTCTGTGCGTCATTTAGAACACGATTGGTATAATAAATGACATGCAGAAGCTTGTCATGCCTCTTCCCCAAAATTGCGCCAATGACATGATCATTGGCGTCACACATCAACTCGAATGGTAAGTCCCAATTGGGTGCAGAGATTACAGGCACTATGATAAGCTTAGCTTTTAGAGTCTCAAAGGCCTGTAGACACTCCTGGTCAAAGACAAATGGAGTGTCAGTTGTGAGTAAGTTGCACAGGGGTTTTGAAATTTTAGAAAAATCTTTTATGAACCTCCTATAGAATCCTACTTGTCCCAGGAAACTTCTGATTCCTTTGACATTATTGGGTGGTGGTAATCGCTCAATCACCTCCACCTTTGCTTGATCCACTTCTATTCCCTTGTTCAAAATCTGATGCCCAAGGACAATTCCTTCAGTCACCATGAAGTGAAATTTCTCCCAGTTTAAAACTAGGTTTGTCTCTTGGCATTGTTTAAAAACTAGGGCTAGATGGTCAAGACAGTATTCAAATGAATCACCAAAGACAGAGAAGTTATCCATGAATACTTCAAGGAACTTCTCTACCATATCAGAGAAGATAGAGAGCATACATCTCTGAGAAGTTACAGCTGCATTGCACAGGCCAAATGACATCTGCCTATAAGCAAACACACCATATGGGCATGTAAATGCTGTCTTTTCTTGATCTTGTGAATCTACTGCAATTTGATTGTATCTAGAATAGCCATCCAGGAAACAATAAAAGGCATATCCTGCTAGTTTCTCTAGCATTTGATCTATAAATGATAAAGGAAAGTGGTCTTTCTTGGTGGCGTTGTTGAGCCTTCTATAGTCAATGCACATGCGCCACCTTGTAACTGTCCTTGTAGGAATCAGTTTATTCTTTTCATTATGAACCACTATCATGCCTCCCTTTTTAAGGACAACTTGGACAGGGCTCACCCAAGGGCTGTCAGAGATGGGATAAATAATCCTAGCCTCCCATAATTTAGTGACTTCCTTTTGCACCACTTCCTTCAGGGCTGGATTCAGTCTCCTTTGTGGTTGCACCACAGGTTTGGTGTCATCTTCCAACAGGATTTTATGCATGCAATGGTTTGGGCTAATGCCCTTAAGGTCACTTATAGTCCACCCAAAAACTGTCTTGTGTGTTCTTAACACCTGAATTAGTGTTTTCTCTTCTTGTGGCTCTAAGGTAGAGCTTATAATCACAGGATAGGTGTCCTCATCCCCTAAAAATGCATATTTTAGGGATGGTGGTAATGGTTTGAGCTCGAGTTTAGGAGGCTTCTCCTCTTTCTTCGGAGCAGTCAAAGTTTCCTGTATTTCATCTGCTACCTCCAACTCAAGCTGGGCATCATAAAAGTTGTCATCCAGCTCTTCTTCGAGCCTATCAACCATGTTTACTTCTTCTACCAGGGAGTTGATGATATCAATGCTCAAACACTCCTTTGGGGTGTCTGGATGCTGCATGGCTTTGACAGCATTCAGCACAAACTCATCTTCATTGACTCTCAGACTTACTTTCCCTTTTTGAACGTCAATATGGGTCCGTCCTATTGCTAGAAAGGTTCTTCCTAGAATAAGGGTTGCACTCTTGTGCTCTTCCATTTCCAACACCACAAAGTCTGTGGCGAAAGTAAATGGTCCAACCCTAACAATCATGTCTTCAATCACTCCTGATGGAAGTTTAATAGATCCATCAGCGAGTTGGAGACATATGCGAGTAGGTTTAACTTCATGAGTTAAACAGAGCTTCTTTATGAGTGATGCAGGTATGAGATTAATGCTTGTCCCAAGGTCACACAAGGCTCTCTTTATGCAGGCATCTCCCAAGGTGTATGGTATCATAAAGCTGCCAGGATCCTTAAGTTTCTCTGGTAAGCTCTTTTGAATGACTGCACTGTATTTTTAAGTGAGGAGAACTGTTTCTGCTTCTGTCTAATCCTTCTTATGACTTAAGATGTCCTTCATGAACTTAGCATAAGAAGGTATCTGTTCAAGAGCCTCTGAAAAAGGGATCTTGATCTCTAATGTTTTGAGATAATCCGCAAAGTGGGCAAACTGTTTATCTCTTTCCGCTTGATGGAGTTTCTGAGGAAATGGCATCTTAGCCTTGTACTCATCAATCTTAATTGATGTAGGCTAAGTGCCTAATGTACTGGAAGGGAGGTTACTAACTTGCTTTTGAGCGGTGTTGTCAGCACTTGTATGTGTCTGACTACCCTTATTTGGGCGTTCAACGCCCTTGTTGCTGTCCCCTTCCTGGCGTTCAACGCTAGGAACACTGTCCCTTGTTGGGCATTCAATGTCAAGTGTAGGTGTCTCTTCTTGGCGTTGAACGCCAAGGTTGCTGCCCCCATTTGGGCATTCAACGCTAGGGGTGGATGCCCCTTCTTGGTGTTGAACACCAATGACATTCCTCTTTGGGCGTTTAACACCCTCAAAAATGTCATGGGCAACAGTCTAATATCCCTCTATTTGGTTTTCGTCCCTTGATCTCCTGCTGCACTAAGGTTGGGTGTTTAATGATTTCTCACTCCTCAGTTGGATAGCCTGACATTCTTCTGTTATCTGCTTAGATAACTACTGCCTTGTTTAATTAAGTTGCACTTCTACATTCCTGTTAGAAGCCTGAGTTTCTCTCAAAGCTTCTTGCAATTTCAGAAGTTGCTGGGCAAGGGCGTGTAGTTGCTGAGTCAATGGACCATCCTCTTCAATTATTTTTCTCATATATATGAAACCACCAGCAGAATGGTCTAAAGACATCCGGGCCATGTCTATAAGGTCATAATAGAAGATGTCTAATTGTACCCATTCTGAAAATATTTTAGCTAGGCATTTCCAAAGCATTCTTCTATACCTCCTCCAAGCATCATGAAGAGATTCATTGTCCTCTTGCTTGAAGCCTTGGATATCCAGTCTTAACTAGGTTAACTTCCTTGGAGAGAAGTATTGATTTAAAAACTTATCTACTAGCTGCTTCCATGTTTTCAAGCTAGATTTGGGCTAGTTATCCAACCACCTCTTTTCCTGGTCTCTTACAGCAAAGGGAAAAAGTAGCAATATATAAATATCCTGGTCTACTCCCTCAGTGTGTATTGTGTCAGCAATCTGTAGAAAGTTTGTCAGGAACTCAGCAGGTTCTTCCTGTGGAAGTCCTGAGTATTGACAGTTTTGCTGCACCAGAATAATGAGCTGAGGATTGAGCTCAAAGTTACTTGCTCCAATGGGAGGTATACTAATACTTCTCCCATAAAAGTTAGGAATGAGGGACATGTAGGACCCCAAAGTTCTTCTGAACTGTTCATTCCCACTTGGGTTCATGGAGAAAGAAAGGTAGAAGAAAGAAGTAAAAAGAAAATAGAATTGAATTATTTTTGTTTTTATTTTTATTTATTAATTAATTTCGAAAATAAAAGTTAATTAATTAAAAAGATTCAAAAGTTTGATGATATAATTCGAAAAAGAAGAGAGAGAAAGAGAAGAGAGATTTTCGAAATTAGAGGAGAAAGGAATTAGTTAGGAAATTTTAAAACAGAAGAAAGAAAAAATAAGTAACTTATTAAGAAATATTTGAAATTAAAATAAGATAGAAGATTAGAAAAGATTTTAATTTAAAATTTAAAATTAGAAAAGATAAGATAAAAATGGAAAAGATTTGAAAAAGATTTTGTTTTGAAATTTGAAATTTGAAAAGATAAGATAAGAATTTGAAAAGATTTGAGAAAGATTTGAAAGAGATAAGGTTTGAAATTTGATTTTTGAAAAAAGATTTGATTTTGAAATTTTAAATTTTGAAATTTTGAAATTGAATTTTAAAATTTAAATTTGAACTAAGATAAGATAAGATTTTTGAATTTAAAGAAAGATAAAAAGATAAGATAGTGATTTGAAAAAGATATGATTTTTGAAAAGATTTGAGATTAAGATAAGATAAGATAATGATTTTGAAATTAAAATTTGAAATTTTAGTTGCAATTTTCGAAAATTAAAGTAAAAAGATAGAAAATATATATTTTTTATTTTTTTGAATTAATGAAGAAAGAGAAAAACAACCAAAAGACAACAAACTTAAGATTTTTAGATCTAGAAACACTAGAATTCAAAAATTTTAAAGAAAAACACTTAAAGACACCAAACTTAAAAATTTTAAAGATCAAAACAAAAAGAAAAACAAGAACAACTTGAAAACTAAGAAGAACACCAAGAACAAACTCAAAAAATTCAAAGCAATTAAAGAACACACAATGGACACTAAACTATCTTTGACACTAGACTCAAACAAAAGACACTATTTTTGAAAATTTTTTGGAAAAAAGACACCAAGAAGTTCGGAACATTTACCAAGAACAAGAAGAAAGACTCAAACAAAAAGATAAAGATTATAAAGAAAACACAGATTTTTGATAAATTTTTTATTTTTTTGAAAAAAAGAAACAAATGACTCAAACAAAATTAAAAAGTACCTAACCTAAGCAACAAAATAATTCGTTAGTTTGTTCAAACTCGAACAATCCCGGTAACGGTGCCAAAAACTTAGTGCGCAGAATTTAACTTCGCATAACTGAACCATCAAGTGTACTGGGTCGTCCAAGTAATACCTGAGGTGAGTCATGGTCGATCCCACGAGGATTGTCGGCTTGGATCAAACAGTGGTTATCTTGTAAATCTTAGTCAGCCGGATAGAAAAGTTGTGTAGTTGTTTAAACGCATAAAAGTAAAATAAAGATAACGTTACTCAGTGGTTGTGAATTCAATGATAAGAAGGTGGTTAAGGCTTCAGAGATACTTTGTTCTTCTGGATTAATCCTTTCTTACTGTCTACTCCAACTGTGAATGATTTCTTTTATAGCAGGTTATATGTGATCAACACTGGTTTGAGCGGCTGCCAATCTTCCTTTAGGCTGAACACCAAGTTTAGTGCGCATCCAGTCTAAATGAGGGTAAAGCTCCTACAGTTTATTCCCTTGGTGATCCTATTCAAAATGCCACAGACAAGGTCGAATCTTCTGGATCAGAGAATGCTGCACCTTGATTCTAGCCTTTACCACAAAGACTCTAATCTCCCCATACCTCGGCTGAACTGATGTCTCGAGAAGTCCCCAACGATGTCGTGGATTAGTTGTCTAAGAGACGTATCCTCAGGCTAGTGGTTCATTGATATCCGATGAAAGACGCTCGCTGAACCCATATAGAATAGAAATAACCTTATGCTGGTTTAACTCATTCATAAGGTTGAAGAACGAAGATACATCTTAGGAGAGAATCAAACACAAGTTGAAATAGAACAATAATGCTTTTATTAATCCATAAAACTCAGCAGAGCTCCTTACCTTAACATAGGAGGTTTAGTGGCTCATACTATACATAGAACAATGTAAAACGTGTAAAGTGGTGGTAGAAGATCAAGTGTGTCTAACAAAATGGTGATCTTCTCCTATATATACTAACCTAATGACTAAGGATTACAGAAATATGATAAGCTTAGGCTTATAGTGCAAAACTCCACTTATGGGGCCCACTTAGTGAGTGTTTGGGCTGAGATTTAGTGTCTCCCACGTGCTAGGACTCTTTATTGGCATTGATCACTGGCTAAGGCCCTTTTTTTGGGCGTTGGGCGCTGGCCACCTCTCTGTGGGCGTTGGACGCCAGTACTGGGGTAGATGGCTGGCATTGAACGCCAGTTTTGGTCCTTTCATTCTGAAGCAAAGTATAGACTATTATGTATTTCTAGAAAGCCCTAGATGTTAGCTTTTCATAGCCATTGAGAATGCTCCATTTGAATATCTATAGCTCCAGAAATGCTCCTTCGAGTGCACATAGGTCAGATCTTGACAACATCTGCAGTGCTTTTTCTGCCTCTGAATCAGACTTTTGCTCCAACTCCTCAATTTCAGCCAGAAAATACCTGAAATTGCATAAAAATACACAAACTCAAAGTAGAATCCAAAAATGTGAATTTTGCACTAAAACCTATGAAAACTTGATATAACTTAAATAAAACCTAACAAAAACTATATGAAAATAATGTCAAAAAGCGTATAAAATATCCGCTCATCATTAGCCATGATCTCTTCATGTCTCTTTTGGGCTTCCTCTTGCTCTTTTTAAGAGATGATTGCTTGAAGCTGATCCATTGCTTCCTTGAGACGATCTCTTGGCTCTTGTTCCATTTGACTAGCATAGGTAGGATCATATTGCTCTTGGATTGATGGATATAGATATTCTTCCATGGAGGGTTGTGGTGGAAAGAGGAATTCATCTTGTGGTTGAAAGTTCTCATACATGGGAGGTGGTTCATCGTGGTAATGGTATGGAGATGGTGGCTCTTGAGGGTATTCATGCTGGAATCGGGGTAGTTCTATGTATGGTTCATATGGCTCATATAGTGGTAAGTATGGTGGATATGGGTTAGGGTCACATAGAGGTATTTGGTGGTACGAGGCTTGTGAGTATGGTGGTTGAGGGCTATATTGAGGAGGGGGCTCATAGGCATATGGTGGGGGTTGTTGGTAATTGATGAGCGGATAATTTATACGCTTTTTGGTATTGTTTTTAGGTAGTTTTTAGTAGGATCTAACTACTTTTAGGGATGATTTTATTTGTTTTTATGAAAAAATCACATTTCTGGACTTTACTATGAGTTTGTGTGTTTTTCTGTGATTTCAGATATTTTCTGGTTGAAATTAAGAGACCTGAGCAAAAATCTGATAGGAGGCTGACAAAGGACTGCTGATGTTGTTGGATTCTGACCTCCCTGCACTCGAAATGGATTTTTTGGAGCTACAGAACTTCAAATGGCGCGCTCTCAACTGCGTTGTAAAGTAGACATCCAGGGCATTCCAGCAATATATAATAGTCCATACTTTATTCGAGTTTAGATGATGAAAACTGGCGTTCAACGCCAGTTCCATGCTGCATTCTGGAGTAAAACGCCAGAAACACGTCACAAACCAGAGTTAAACGCCAAAAACATGTTACAACTTGGCGTTTAACCCCAAGAGAAGCCTCTGTACATGTAAAGCTCAAGCTCAGCCCAAGCACACACCAAAGTGGTCCCCGGAAGTGGATTTCTGCACTAAGACTTATTTCTATAAACTCTAGTAACTAGTTTAGTATAAATAGAACCTTTTACTAGTGTACTAGTGTCTCTGAGACCATTTTGTCTTGGTTATTCCGGTTCCCTCTCTGGGGCCGAAGCCAGTGAACACTATTTTCACTTATGTATTTTCAACGGTGGAGTTTCTACACACCATAGATTAAGGTGTGGAGCTTTGCTGTTCCTCGAGTATTAATGCAATTACTATTATTCTTCTATTCAATTCAGATTATTCTTATTCTAAGATATTTGCTGCACTTCAACATGATGAATGTGATGATCCATGACACTCATCATCATTATCACCTATGAACACGTGCCTGACAACCACTCCCATTCTACCTTAGATCGAGCGCGTATCTCTTGGATTCCTTAATCAGAATCTTCGTGGTATAAGCTAGAATTATTGGCGGCCATTCCTAAGATCCAGAAAGTCTAAACCTTGTCTATGGTATTCTGAGTAGGATCTGAGAAGGGATGACTATGACGAGCTTCAAACTCGCGAGTGTTGGGCGTAGTGACAGACGCAAAAGAATCAATGGATTCTATTCCAACATGATCGAGAACCAACAGATAATTAGACGTGCTGTGATAGAGCATTTGGACCATTTTCACTTAGAGGATGGGAAGTAGCCATTGACAACGGTGACGCCCTACATACAGCTTGCCATGGAAAGGAGTATGAAGGATTGGATGAAGGCAGTAGGAAAGCAGAGATTCAACAGGAACAAAGCATCTCCATACACTTATCTGAAATTCCCACCAATGATTTACATAAGTATCTCTATCTTTATTTTATGCTTTATTTATCTTTATATTCGAAAACCATTATAACCATTTGAATCCGGCTGACTGAGATTTACAAGATGACCATAGCTTGCTTCATACCAACAATCTCCGTGGGATAATCGACCCTTACTCACGTAAGGTATTACTTGGACGACCCAGTGCACTTGCTGGTTAGTTGTGCGAAGTTGTGACAAAGTGTGATTCACGTTTGAGAGCTCCAAGTCTTTGGCGCCATTGTTGATGATCACAATTTCGTGCACCAAGTTTTTGGCACCGTTGCTGGGGATTGTTCGAGTTTGGACAACTAACGGTTCATCTTGTTGCTCAGATTAGGTAATTTTCTTTTCAAAAAGTTTTCAAAAATATTTTTTCAAAAAAATTTTCTTTGTTTTCATTTTTCCAAAAGTTATTTTTGAAAAAACCAGAAAAAAATTATAAAATCATAAAAACCAAAAATATTTTGTGTTTCTTATTTGAGTCTAGTGTCAATTTTTAAGTTTGGTGTCCATTGCATGTTTTAAAAACTTTTGCATTTTTCGAAAATTCATGCATGGTGTTCTTGGTAAGTCTTCTTGTTTGATCTTCATATTTTCTTGTTTTGTGTCTTTTGTTGTTTTTCATATGCATTCTTGCATTCATAGTGTCTAAGCATGAAAAATTTCTAAGTTTGGTATCTTGCATGTTTTTCTTTTCTTGAAAATTTTCAAAAATAAGTCTTGATGTTCATCTTGATCTTCAAAGTGTTCTTGGTGTTCATCTTGACATTCATAGTGTTCTTGCATGAATCATGTGTTTTGATCCAAAATTTTCATGTTTTGGGTCATTTTTGTGTTTTTCTCTCTCATCATTAAAAATTCAAAAATCAAAAAAATATCTTTCCCTTATTTCTCTCAAAAATTCAAAATCTTTGGGCTGACTTAGTCAAAAATTTTTAAAATAAGTTGTTTCTTGTTAGTCAAGTCAAGATTTCAATTTTAAAAATCTTATATTTTCAAATCTTTTTCAAAAATCAAATCTTTTTCATTTTTCTTCTTATTTTTCGAAAATTTTAAAATTGATTTTCAAAAATCTTTTTCTTAATTTTATTTCATAATTTTTGAAAACTTTACTAACAATTAATGTGATTAATTCAAAAATTTGAAGTTTGTTACTTTCTTGTTAAGAAAGGTTCAATCTTTAAATTCTAGAATCATATCTTTTAGTTTCTTGTTAGTCAAGTAATCAATTTTAATTTTAAGAATCATATCTTTTTAATCTTATCTTTTTCAAAATCATATCTTTTTCAAAATCAATTTCAAAAATCTTTTCTAACTTCTTATCTTCTCAAAATTTATTTTCAAATCTTTTTCAACTAACTAATTGACTTTTTGTTTGTTTCTTATCTTTTTCAAAACCACCTAACTACTTTCCTCTCTCTCTAATTTTTGAAAATCACCTCCCTCTTTTTCAAAATTCTTTTATTTAACTAATTGTTTTAAATTTTAATTTTATTCCTTTTTATAAATTCAAATTTTAACTTTAATTTAAAATAAAAACAAAAATATTTTTCTTCTCCTTTAGTTAATTTTCGAAAATTCTCTCCCTCTCATCTATTTGTATTTATTTTATTTATTTACTAACACTTCTCTTCTCAAAATTCAAACCCCTCCCTTCTATGTGTTCGAATTTCTCTTCTTCTTCCTTCATTCTTATTATTCTACTCACATAAAGGAATCTCTATACTGTGACATAGAGGATTCCTCTTCTTTTCTGTTCTCTTCTTTTTTATATGAGTAGGAGCAAGGACAAGGATATTCTTGTTGAAGTAGATCCTGAACCTGAAAGGACTCTGAAGAAGAAGCTAAGAGAAGCTAAAGCACAACAATCCAGAGAAAACCTTACAAAGAATCTCGAAAAAACGAGAGACATGGCCGAACCCAATAACAATGTTGGAGGCGCAAGGAGGATGCTTGGTGACTATACTACACCTACTTCCAAATTTGATGAAAAAAGCATCTCAATCCCTGCCATTGGAGCAAACAATTTTGAGCTAAAGCCTCAACTAGTTGCTCTAATGCAACAGAACTACAAGTTTCATGGACTTCCATCAAAAGATCCCTATCAGTTTTTAACTGAGTTCTTGCAGATCTGTGAGACTATTAAGACTAATGGAGTAGATCCTGAAGTCTACAGGCTCATGCTTTTCCCTTTTGCTGTAAGAGACAGAGCTAGAACATGGTTGGACTCACAACCTAAAGATAGCCTGGACTCTTGGGATAAGCTGGTCACGGCCTTCTTGGCTAAGTTCTTTCCTCCTTAAAAGCTGAGCAATCTTAGAGTGGATGTTCAGACCTTCAAACAAAAAGATGGTGAATCCCTCTATGAAGCTTGGGAAAGATACAAGCAGATGACCAAAAGGTGTCCTTCTGACATGCTTTCAGAGTAGACCATTTTGGATATATTCTATTATGGTCTATCTGAGTTCTCTAAGATGTCACTGGACCATTCTGCAGGTGGATCCATTCACCTAAAGAAAACGCCTGCAGAAGCTCAAGAACTCATTGACATGGTTGTAAATAACCAATTTATGTACACTTCTGAGAGGAATCCTCTGAGTAATGGAACCCCTCAGAGGAAGGAAGTTCTTGAAATTGATGCTCTGAATGCCATATTGGCTCAGAATAAAATGTTGACTCAGCAAGTCAACATGATTTCTCAGAGTCTGAATGGATAGCAAAATGCATCCAACAGTACTAAAGAGGCATCTTCTGAAGAAGAAGCTTATGATCCTGAGAACCTGCAATGGCAGAGGTGAATTACATGGGTGAACCCTATGGAAACACCTATAATCCCTCATGGAGAAATCATCCAAATTTCTCATGGAAGGATCAACAGAAGCCTCAACAAGGCTTTAATAATGGTGGAAGAAACAGGCTCAGCAATAGCAAGCCTTTTCCATCATTTTCTCAGCAACAGACAGAGAATTCTGAGCAGAGCACCTCTAGCTTAGCAAACATAGTCTCTGATCTATCTAAGGCCACTTTAAATTTCATGAGTGAAACAAGGTCCTCCATCAGAAATTTGGAGGCACAAGTGGGCCAGCTGAGTAAGAAAATCACTGAAACTCCTCCTAGTACTCTCCCAAGCAATACTGAAGAGAATCCAAAAAGAGAGTGCAAGGCCATTGACATAATCAAAATGGCCGAACCTAGAGAGGAAGGGGAAGACGTGAATCCTAATGAGAAAAACCTCATAGGACGTCTCCCAGACAAGAAGAAGTTCCCTATTGAGGACCTAAAGGAATCTGAGGCTCATATAGAGACCATAGAGATTCCATTAAACCTCCTTCTGCCATTCATGAGCTCTGAGAACTATTCTTCCTCTGAAGAGGATGAAGATGTAACTGAAGATCAAGTTGCTCAATATCTAGGAGCCATCATGAAGCTGAATACCAAGTTGTTTGATAATGAGACTTGGGAAGGTGAACCTCCCTTGCTCATTAGTAAACTAAATACATGGGTTCAGCAAACTCTACCTCAAAAGAAACAAGATCCTGGTAAATTCTTAATACCCTGTACCATAGGTACCATGACCTTTGAGAAGGCTCTGTGTGACCTGGGGTCAGGTATAAATCTTATGTCACTCTCTGTAATGGAGAAGCTGGGGATCTTTGAGGTACAAACTGCAAGAATCTCATTAGAGATGGCAGACAAGTCAATAAAACAAGCTTATAGATTGGTAGAGGGCGTGTTGGTAAAGGTTAAAGGCCTTTACATCCTTGCTGATTTCATAATCTTAGACACTAGGAAGGATGAGAATGAATCCATCATTCTTGGAAGACCCTTCCTAGCCACAGCAGGAGCTGTGATTGATGTTGACACAAGAAAATTAGTCCTTCAATTGAATGGGGACTACCTTGTGTTTAAAGCTCAAGAATCTTCCTCTGCAACCATAGAGAGGAAGCATGAAAAGCTTCTCTCAATACAGAGTCAAACAAAGCCCCCACAGTCAAACTCTAAGTTTGGTGTTAGGAGGCCACAACCAAACTCTAAGTTTGGTGTTGAACCCCTGATGACAAGTCATCATATACCCATTTTTCAAGCTAATTTCACTTGTTTCACTAGTTTTTATGCACTTTCTTGCACTATAAGTAAGCAATTTAGAGTGGAATTGCATGTTTTATTTGAATCAAACAACCACCATTTAATTGATACTAAATCCTGAGGTTTAAGCTAAATTTAATTGATTTTTAATTGATTTATAAACCTTGTGAATTTGGTGATACTTTGATTGGTTGTTTTGATTATTTGTAGGTGAAGAAAAGAAGAAAGTGTGTCTTAAAAAGTGTGACCCAAGGAAGAAAAGAGTGTGACACAATGAAGGAAGGAAGCCACACTGCTCTCCACAAGAGCACACTGCTCTCCAAGGGAGCACAACAATGAACCAAGCATGCAAAACTTGGTTGCTCTGCCCCCCTTGAGAGCGGAGCACAATTTGGGAGCTAAGAAACAAGGAAGAGCAAAAATTCTGCTCTGCTCTCCTCAAAGAGCAATTTCGGGCTCCTCTTGAAGAAAATCCAAGAAAAATCAACTCCAAGTGCCACCCATGGGTTTCGAACCCAAGCACATGAAGGGAAGGAAGTAGCGCTCAAATGAAAGGAAAAACCACCAAGGATCGAACACAACACCTTGAGGAAGCAAGGAACTAGGCGCTACTTTGGTGCCAAGGAAACCAAGAAAAAAAGGAAACAATTCCCTCCACCAAGTTTCAAACCAAGGACCCCTTGGAAGCCCATTGCGCTGCCCACAAGGAGAGCAGAGCAACACTCCTTGGTGCATGGCACGCAGCTTGGACGCACGGCCAGGGAGCTTGGACGCGCATCATGACACGGGCAGGAGCACACTTGACACCACTGCTCTGCTCTACACAAGAGCGGAGCAGCATCCTAATGTCTCACCACAATTAGCACGCAACATGGATCCCCACACAAAGCTTCACTGCTCTGCTTTTCACAATAGCAGAGCAACCTCTTGGGAGCAACATGGGCTGAAATTCACTTAAAAATCCAATTTAATTCAATTCTTCACCCATCTTTCAAGCCCACTCAAAATTCTTAGATCCAAAATAGAAAGTGTATAAATAGGTGTTAGTTAGAATTAGAAGAGAGCTTATTTTCATTTTTAATTTTCATCCTTAGTCAACTTGAGAGCTCACTTTCCATTTTTCGGCTTTAGAACTTCTAATCTTCAATTTTTATTTTTGGACTGCAATTAGCTTGAGAATTGGAGGAGAGAATTCACTTCTTCTTCCTCTGATTTTTTTTGTTTTCTTTACTGGGTTTTGTTTGAGTCTTGAGTGTGAAGAATTGAGGAACTTCTGTCTCAATCTCTATTTAAGATCTCTTTGATTTTCCTATTGCATAATTGAGTTAAATTCCATTACCTTTACTGCTGCAATCTTTAAATTCTCTTTAATTGCTTTGTGAACTTGGATCTAGGAAGGCAATTGAGATCTAGACTCTGCTATCTAGTATCTGGAGTCCTGAGATCTGATTTTCTTTTTGGTTCTTCTGCTGAACCACTGCTGCAATCAAATTTTCATTTCCTGTTTGAGCTCTAGTAAATTTCAGTTCACCTCTTGCTTTGTTAATTGCTGCAATTTACTTCTCTTGCTTAAATTCCAAATACCCAGTCCCTCAATCCCTTTTTCATTCAAGCAATTTATATTTCTTGCACTTTAAGTTACCGCAATTTATATTTCTTGCACTTTAAGTTTCAGTCATTTAATTTTTTGTCTTTAAGATTCAGTACCTTTACTTTCAATTCTCTTTAAATTTTTGCAAATCATCCCTCTCCCTTTACATTTCTTGCAATTTACCTTCTGTCTGCTACAAATCACTCAACCAATACTTGATTCGCTTGACTAAATCAACCACTAAACTAAAATTGCTCAATCCTTCAATCTCCGTGGGATCGACCTCACTCATGTGAGTTATTATTACTTGATGCGACCCGGTACACTTACCGGTGAGTTTTGTGTTGGATCGTTTTCCACACATCAACCCCCACATTCAAACTCTAAGTTTGGTGTTGGGAGGTCCCAACAATGCTCTGATGATCTGTGAAGCTCCATGAGAGCTCACTGTCAAGCTATTGACATTAAAGAAGCGCTTATTTGGAGGCAACCCAATTTTTATTCATTTATATTTCTATTGTTCTTTTATGTTTAATTAGGTTTATGATCATGTGGAGTCACAAAATAATTGCAAAAATTAAAAACAAAATCAAAAACAGCAGAAGAAACAGCACACCTTGGAGGAAGAGCTTACTGGCGTTTAAACGCCAATAAGGAGCATCTGGCTGGCGTTTAATGCCAGAACAGAGCATGAAGCTGGCGTTGAATGCCAAAAAGAAGTAGCAGTCTGGCGTTTAAATGCCAGGATTGCACCCTAAGGAAGCTGGTGTTTAATGCCAGAAACAAGCATCAGGCTGGCGTTAAATGCCAGAAATATGCTACATTTGGGTGTTTAACGCCAGAAACAAGCTTCAGTCTGGCGTTAAATGCCAGGATTGCATACAGAGGGCGTTTTACACGCCTAATTGGTGCAGGGATGATAAATCCTTGACACCTCAGGATCTGTAGACCCCACAGGATCACCTCAAGATCTGTGGACCCCACAAGATTCCCACCTACCTTCCCCCTCTTTCTCACACCTTTTCATAACACTCTTCTCCAAACATCATTCACCAATCACCTCAATCACTCTTCCCCATCACCTCTTCACCACTCACTTCCATCCTCTCTTCCCTATAAACCCCACCTACCTTCAAATTTAAAATCTCTTTCCCACCCAAACCCCCCTAAATGACCGAACCCCACTCCCTCTCCCTTCCCTATATAAACCCATCCATCCTTCTTCATTTTCACACATCACTACCCTATCTTCCCCCTAGCCGAATACACACCTCTCTCTCCCTCTCATCCATATCTTCTTCTTCTTCTTCTTCTTCTTCTTCTTCTTCTTCTTCTTCTATTCTTTCTTCTTTTGCTCGAGGACGAGCAACATTCTAAGTTTGGTGTGGTAAAAGCATAGCTTTTTTGTTTTTCCATAACCATTGATGGCACCTGGGGTCGGAAAAACCTCTAGAAAGAGGAAAGAAAAGACAAAAGCTTCCACCTCCGAGTCATGGAAAATGGAGAGATTCATCTCAAAAGCCCATCAAGACCACTTCTATGAAGTTGTGGTCAAGAAGAAGGTGATTCTTGAAGTCCCTTTAATGCTCAAGAAAAATGAGTATCCGAAGATTCGATATGAGATCTGATGATTGGATTTTTGATGGTTTAGAATTTCACAAATGAATTCTCGTTGCAAGTATAGTTCATAAACCAAACAATAATCTTTTCATACAAAAAGTTGTTTGTCACTAAAACAAACCCCTAAATTTATAAACCGAAGTATTGAAACCTCGGGTCGTTCTCCCTAGGAATTACAATAAAGTGTCTTGTTATTGGTTGTGAGTTATTTTGGGGTTTTTGAGATTTTAGACAAGAAATATAAATGGCAAAGAAAATAAACTAACAAATAACAAAGCTCTTGGCAAGATATGAGACCTAGAAGTTCTATCCTAGTTATCCTCCTCAATTGTGACAACAAATTGTCCATTGCTCCCACCTAGTTAACCTCTAACCATGGAGGAAAGTCAAGTGGATGAATCAATTTGATTCCTCAAGTCCTAATCAACTCCTAAAGGAAAGACTAGCTTTAGAGGCATTCAAATCAATTAGCAACTTCTAATTATCAATCAACAAAGGAATTAGATAACTCAAGAGTCACTAATTACTCAACCAAGGCCAAGAGGAACAAAACCTACACTAAAATCCAATCAAGCATTTCATCAAACACTTGGAAGGCACAAAAGAAAAGCATAGTAAATTGACAACAAGAATGAAATCTAACAACAATTATTGAAAGGAATTAACAACAACAATCAAAAGAAACATAATTATTATGATTTACCTTGAATTGAATTGAAAGAGGAGAGAAGGAACAAGAGTAGATCTACAACAAAATATAGAAACAACATAAAGGAAATTACAACAAAAGAATAGAGGAAGATGAATGTAACAACAAGGAATTGAAAGGTAGAAGTAGAAGAAAGAATGAATGAAAACCTAGATCTAAGAACTAAACCTAATCCTAATTCTAGAGAGAAGTGAGAGCTTCTCTCTCTAGAAATTAACTCTAACTACTAAACTATGCTAAACTAAACTAATGGTAACTAACTTGTCCATCCCTCTTCAATCTTTGGCTTAAATAGGATCAGAAATGAGTTGGATTGGGCCCACAAGGCTTGTGAATTCGCTAGCCACGAGTTTGCATGAAGTGAATCACGTGCACCAACGGCGCGTACGTGTACAGTGCGCGTACGCGTCCTTATACGTATAGCACCTATGGCAAATCTTATATCATTTCAAAGCCCCAGATGTTAGCTTTCCAACCCAACTGGAACCGCATCATTTGGACCTCTGTAGCTTAAGTTATGGTCGATTAAGTGCAAAGAGGTCGGCTTGACAAATTTTGCAATTCCTTCATTTCTTCATGAGTTCTCCATTTTTACATGCTTTTCCTTTATTCCCTTTATCCAATCTTTGCCTCCTAAATTTGAAATCACTTAACAAACATATCAAAGCATCTAATGGAATCAGGGAGAATTAGATTTAGCTATTTTAAGTCCTAAAAAGCATGTTTTCACTCTTAAGCACAATTAAAGGAGAAATTATAAAACCATGCTATTTCAATGGATAAATGTGGGTAAAAGGTTATAAAATCCCCTAAATTAAGCATAAGATAAACCCTACAAATGGGGTTTATCAACCTCTCCACACTTAAACCAAGCATGTCCTCATGCTTAAACTAAGAATGAAGTAAGGGTATGCCGTTTATTCAATGGAAATTAACTAAATGCAATCTACCTATATGCAACTATCTAAATGAATGCAATTGTTTGGTCAAAATAAATCAATCCCCAAGAAGCATATATGCACAAGGGCTAAGGACTAGCAAGTCTAATCCACAATTGAATTGAGTTATTAAATATTTTTACAAACTTGCATGAAAGGAGATGATCATTGGTAGAAACATGTAATTTAGCATCAAACCCTCACCAGATGTATTTGCACTCTATTCGCTCGGTGTTTGGGGTTGATTCTCTCAATTCTCCCCTAATCATGCTTTCCAAGATTTGTTCTTCTAACAATCAACATATATTTCATGCATGCATACATCTATCATAAGGTCTTTTCTTTGGTTGTAATGGGGCTAGGGTCAAGGTAGGATGCATATTTAGTCAAGTGAGGTTGAAATTTGAATCTTTGATAAGCTTAAACTTCCTACCTAACCTATGACATCCTATACAATTTGAAAGCTAACCTAACTACCCATTTCTCACTTTTTCACATACTCATGCAATTTCTTTTCATTTCACAACACATATGCATTGATTTTATTGGACCTTGCTTTGGGGCATTTTGTCCCCTTTTTATTACTTTTTCTTTTTTTTCTATCTTTCTTTTTCTATTTTTTTCTTTTCCATATTATTTTTCTCTTTTTTCTTTTCTTTTTCTCATTTTTCTTTTTTTTTCTATATACAAGAACATCAATGCATAAGGTTTTACATTTGATCAATATATGAGTATGTACCTAATTTCCAATATTTTCAATAATAATACAAAACTACCTTTTTATTCCCCCAATGTCCCAAGATTCCCACACTTGAATGGTACTCACGCACACTAGCCTAACCCAATCAAAGATCCAAATTAAGGACATTTATTATTTTTCGCTTAATGGCTTGTAATGTGCTAAAATAAGAACGAAGTGGGTTAATCGTAGGCTCAAATTGGCTAACAAAGGAATATAAAAGGTAAGGCTATTTGGGTAAGTGAGTTAAATGAAATGATGGCCTCAATCATATAAATGCATGAATACATAAAATAATGGACATAAAGAATCAAACAAATCAAAGATCACATTCATAGAAAGAGAATAATGCACACAAGAACGAAAATAAGTGGTTATAAGATGTAACCACACCATTAGGCTCAAAACTCACTTGCTTGTGTTCTTAGCTCAAAAACCATGTTTCACAATATATATAATTCAAGCAAGTTCTATGAAAAGTTTTCACTCAAATCAATTGGTGCCCTATAGATATAATTCTTGAAAAATTTCATTATTTTCACTAAGCTTATTTTGTATATATATGCAAAACTAAGAAAATGCAAGTAAAAATCCTAAAATCCTAGAATGAAATGCAAAAGTGTTGGAATTAGAAACTTGTCACCCAAAATTGCCGACCGGTCAGATGACCTCCCCACACTTAAAAGTTTGCACCGTCCTCAGTGCACTCTAAGATGAGCAAGGGGGTACGGTGAATCTTCGGATTGCTGCGTGTTCTTAGTCTTGCTTCCGTTTCCATGTTTGCTTGTGGTGCATCATCATGAAAAACAAAAATATAACACCATAAGTTGAGAAGATATAAAAGCAAGGGAGCATACATTGTTGGAATGAGGTAACTCACTAGAATTGAGTGGTTGATTAGTGTGACATTAATGACAAATAGGTGTGTGAATTCTAAATCGCGCGGTTTAGAACACACATTAGCATAAAAAGCTATGTCACAAAAGAAGCATGCACTTTACTCATTCTAGTATACTTGAGATGCTTTAAGTGAACTTGTAAGGTAAAACAAGCATCAAAGAAGCATGAAAGCATTCAAGCCAAACACATATGGATGCATATGATCATGAAATACAATGCATTAAGGTAAATGCACAACATCCATCAAGAAATTGCCCACCCAAAGAGAGAGTTCAAATCACATGGTGGCTAGCTACAACATGCAATTCAAAAGAGTCACAAGCTCGAAGGCAATTCTCATCACTTGGTATTTTTCAAAAGGTAAGCATGAAAAACTCAAAACCAAGTAGCAAAATATAACCTCAATAATAGAGTCCAACAATGATTATCTAAAAAACATTAATGCCAAAATAGCATTTAGGCAATAAGGGCAGCAATGTATAGTAAACAAAGTCAATAATCCAACACTTATAATGAAAAGAGAGAAAATAAAATGAAAACTAAACTAAAACTAACTAATTAACTAACCAACTAACTAATAAACTAACTAAAATAAATTGTTATCAATGGTGTTTGGAAGTGTTGTATGAGGGGTAGAAGAAGGGAAGAAGAAAGGGGAAGGAAAGAAATGGAAAGAGGAGAAGAAAAGAAGTGGATGGAAGAAAGGGCATCCACGCGTACGCACGTATGGCGCGCGCGCGTCGATGGCTTATTTCGAGAGTGGTGCGTATGCATCATGTGCGCGTGCGCGCGAGTGGGGTTGTGCCAGAGGCACAACGTTGGCGCCGCGCAAGCACAACTCTCTGGAAAATACATGGAGGGTGGAACTTCTCAATCCACGCGTACGCACACATGGCGCACGCGCGTGAATGGTCCAAAATGCTTGATGTACGCGTACGCACGCAGTGCACTTACGCGTGGATGGTGCTCTGTTTTTCAAAAATTTTGCTATGTTTTTGCACCAATCTAAGCATTCTAAACCTCCAAACAGCTACCAAAACACCTTAGAACCTTATTTAACATACTAAAATACTAATTAAACTCAACAAACTAATCAAAACATGAAATTAAACTAATCACTAATATGTACAAAAAAAGAAAATTAAAAGAAGTTACCATGGTGGGGTGTCTCCCACCTAGCACTTTTGTTTATTGTCCTTAAGTTGGACTTATGGGGAGCTCCTCTCAAGGTGGCTTGTGCTTAAATTCATCTTGGAACTCCCACCAATGCTTGGTTCTCCATTGTGCCCCAAGATTCCCTATTTGTTGCACCAAGTGTTGATGGAGTTCTTCACAAGATTGGGTCTCCCAAAATTGATTCTCCTTGTGCGATCCGGGGTCCCACACTTTGTTTTGGCACCCGTCCTTAAATTGATCATCATTATTCCATCCGGGTGGTATGGCCTTGGAATTCTCAAAGAAGCTTCCAAACAACGTCCTAGACCCATGCCATTTGGTTTCACACCAACCATTGCTCTTGAATTTTGAGCTTGCAACCGTCATGAGCTTAGAATGACGTTTCCAACCACTACACAACTCTTTCCTACTCTTAACTCCACAAAGAGCTCTAAGTTGACCATCATTTTCAATTAAGCCATATTCAAGTGAGAAAGTAAAGCTTAGGGATAAGAATTTTACCCACTTGGATGTTGTGTTGGATGGTGACTTGGGAAGGGAGACCTCCCCACACTTAGACAATGCAAGGTCTACTTCCTTGTGCTCTTCTTTGTGTATTTCCACCTCTTTGCAGGCTTCCTCAATTTCAACCTTTCCCTTTTTATCACATGGTTTGGTGTTGTCTTCAAGAACTTCGATTTCTTGCCCAATGGGAGGTGACTCAATTTTGGATAGGAATTCATTGATGAATAGATCTATCTCTTGATCAACCTCTTCATATTCTTCAATTTCGATATACACCATGCTAACTTTTTCCTCTTGGTAGCTCTCTTTCGATTCACTCTCTTTCTCATTGCTCACCAAGGGTATGGGAGGTTGTACACACTCTTTTGTAACTTCAACTTTATGTCCAATGGGAGAGGATTCAATTGTAGATAGAAATTCATCCATAATTGAATTCATCTCTTGATAGGCCTCCTTCAAGTCTCCAACTATGACATGCCTTGGAGGTTGCGCACCCTCCTCAAGATCAATTTCAAGCTTCTTGGAAGAGTGCTCCATGATGCTACATTCCCATGGACTTTCAACATCTCCTAAATCTTCAACCACCTCTTCCTTTTCTTCAATGATCATAGGCTTCTCCAATTGTTCCAACACAAAACTTGGTTCTTCCTTCTCTACCGGATTGTTCAATTTCTCCTTCATACTTTGCTCTTCTTTAGATTTTTCGCATGTGGCTGCAGAAGTACCTTGAGTATTCAAGCATTGATGGGCTAAAGTGTGCACCACCTTGGTCAAATTGGTCACAAACTCAAGTGTATCCCCCTTCATGGCTTCTTGTCCTTGGAGTAACAAAGTGAGAGGATCGTCTATTGGGGCTTGGGGTGAATAGGAAGGTTCATTATTTTGGAGAGAAGGTTCATGGTAGGAAGGTGGTTCTTCTTGGTAAGGGTATAGAGATGGTGAGTATTGAGGTGGTTCTTGGTAATAATCATGATATGGTTGTGGTGGTTCTATAGATTCTTACTCATAATGGTCATAAGAATATGGTATGGGTGATTGGTCATATGGTGGGTATGGATCATAGGAAGGTGCTTGGTATGGAAAGGCTTATGAGTATAGTTGAGGTTCATGTTGAGGATAGGAGTCATAGGCATATAGTGGTGGTTGATTGTCACAAAAGGAGTCACCATAGCTATTGAATTGACATGCATTAGGATGAGAGTTATACCTATAAGTGTCCGGAGGTTGTTGCCAATAGGAGTGATCAATTCCTTGAGGCTCCTCCCATCTTGGAGTGTTCCATCCACAATGAGCGTCATCATTGAAGTTCACATTTCCTACAACACAATTAGAACCAAACTCATATCCAAAGTGAGAATTCATAGTGGAAAAACAAAATAAAACTAACAAAAACTAGAAAACAAGCAAAAGACAATCCTATTCACACTATTCACATATGTACAATAACCAATAACATAACACCATTGCAACTCCCCGGCAACGGTGCCATTTTGATGATTGGATTTTTGATGGTTTAGAATTTCACAAATGAATTCTCGTTGCAAGTATAGTTCCTAAACCAAACAATAATCTTTTCATACAAAAAGTTGTTTGTCACTAAAACAAACCCCTAAATTTATAAACTGAAGTATTGAAACCTCGGGTCGTTCTCCCTAGGAATTACAATAAAGTGTCTTGTTATTGGTTGTGAGTTATTTTGGGGTTTTTGAGATTTTAGACAAGAAATATAAATGGCAAAGAAAATAAACTAACAACTAACAAAGCTCTTGGAAAGATATGAGACCTAGAAGTTCTATCCTAGTTATCCTCCTCAATTGTGACAACAAATTGTCCATTGCTCCCACCTAGTTAACCTCTAACCATGGAGGAAAGTCATGTGGATGAATCAATTTGATTCCTCAAGTCCTAATCAACTCCTAAAGGAAAGACTAGCTTTAGAGGCATTCAAATCAATTAGCAACTTCTAATTATCAATCAACAAAGGAATTAGATAACTCAAGAGTCACTAATTACTCAACCAAGGCCAAGAGGAACAAAACCTACACTAAAATCCAACCAAGCATTTCATCAAACACTTGGAAGGCACAAAAGAAAAGCATAGTAAATTGACAACAAGAATGAAATCTAACAACAATTATTGAAAGAAATTAACAACAACAATCAAAAGAAACACAATTATTATAATTTACCTTGAATTGAATTGAAAGGGGAGAGAAGGAACAAGAGTAGATCTACAACAAAATATAGAAACAACATAAGGAAAATTACAACAAAATAATAGAGGAAGATGAATGTAACAACAAGGAATTGAAAGGTAGAAGTAGAAGAAAGAATGAATGAAAACCTAGATCTAAGAACTAAACCTAATCCTAATTCTAGAGAGAAGTGAAAGCTTCTCTCTCTAGAAACTAACTCTAACTACTAAACTAAGCTAAACTAAACTAATGGTAACTAACTTGTCCATCTCTCTTCAATCTTTGGCTTAAATAGGATCAGAAATGAGTTGGATTAGGCCCACAAGGCTTGTGAATTTGCTAGCCACGAGTTTGCATGAAGTGAGTCACGTGCACCAATGGCACGTACGCATACAGTGCGCGTATGCGTCCTTATACGTATAGCACCTGTTCATACCCGGACCGGGCTCCTCCAAATCGGAAAAATCCATGAAAGGTCCGACCTCGTCCCAAGGCCCACGCCTGAGGTCGGACCTCGGACAACAAAGCTAAAAAGGCCCATCAAAAGGAACGCAGCCCAAAACCTAAAGGCCGAAAAGGCCTAGGAAAGGCGGTTCCACAAAGATAGAGATAAAACTCCCAAAAGATAAGATAAGATAAGAATATCTTATCCAAGGAAGATCACGGCCAACTACTATAAATACACTGGAACACCCAGGTATGACACACATTCCACACTATATACATATCTGCTTGAACCCATGCTAACTTAAGCATCGGAGTGTCAATGCAGGTACAACCACCAACCACTCCACAAATCAAGCTCGGGTCCCTGACCCCCACCTCGGGCCTCTCCAAAGACGACCGAGCTACACGTTTCAGGTAACCCCCGGAACATTGGCGCCGTTGCCGGGGACCTGGAAGTCATCCCTCTACTATGGCGGACGACCCCTCCAACAATAACCACGCTGCATCAGAACAAGAGGACGAAGTTGACACCGGAGAACGACCGGACAGCCCTCTATCACCACGCACTCCAGGAGGAAACAAACAGAATCGCCCAAAGACATCACTCCCAAACAAAGATCCGCAAAATTCCGAAAAAGAAAAGAACTCGGAAATTTTAGAAGCAGTCCGGGCACAACAAAACCGACTGAAACAACTCGAAGAGGACATAAAAAAGCAGAAAGAAACTGAACAAGATCTGAGAAGGGAGGCTCGAAAGCGCAGAGAATTAGAAGAAAAACTACGGAAAATAGAGGCCAATCTAAAAGACCGGACAGAACGCGGCACCACCCCCGAATGCAACCACGATCCCTTCACGCAAGAGATCATGAAGGAGAAGGTACCACGAAACTTCAAGCCACCCGATATGGATCTCTACGACGGCACCACCGATCCAAGTCACCACCTCAGCAACTTCAGAAGCAGAATGTACCTAGTCGACGCCTCCGACGCGATTCGATGCAAAGCCTTCCCCACCACTCTCACCAAGTCGGCCATGAAGTGGTTCGACAACCTGCCACCAAGATCAATCACCAGCTTCGAAGACCTAACCAAAAAATTCCTAACAAGGTTCTCTATTCAAAAGGACAAAACAAAACATGCCCCCAGTCTACTCGGAATCAAACAAGGTAACCAAGAAACTCTCCGAGAGTACATGGAGCGATTCAACAGAGCCTGCCTGGACATACAACACTTGCCCACTGAAGCAGCCATCATGGGACTAGCAAACGGCCTAAAGGAGGGACCGTTTAGCCAATCCCTATCCAAACGATACCCGACCTCCCTATACGAGGTGCAGGAGCGAGCAGAAAAATATATCAACATGGAGGAAACCTCCCAGTTAAGAGACTCTTCTAGGAAGGAATCGACCTACCCACTCCGAGATCGAGATCGGGAACAAAGGAAGAAAGAAGAAACCAACTCGGACAAGCCACGGAAGTACCACAGTTACACCCCCCTCCGAGTCTCCTTGGTAGACATCTACAGAGAAGTATGCCACACCGAAAAGATCCCACCACCTCGACCGCTAAAACACAAGAGAGCGGGGAGAGATCGGTCCGAATACTGTGAATATCACAAGCTCTACGGTCATTCTACTAACGACTGCCACGACCTAAAGAATGTTATAGAGAAGCTAGCCAGAGAAGGAAAACTCGACAGATACATAGCAGAGAAAGGAGAAGAGACCAAGAAGAGAAGGAGGAGAGATAACGAAGATCGGGCTGAACAAACCCCGCGAACCCCTGAAAGGCACGTTCACATGATAAATGGAGGTTTTGCAGGCGGAGGAACATCCAGATCCTCGCGAAAAAGACACCTCAAAGAAGTCTACCACGTCCGAGAAGACAATCCCCTGCCCGAACTACCTACTATCTCGTTTACCCGAGAAGATGCTCAAGGGATAATACCCGGGCACGACGATCCAATGGTAATCACCATTATCCTGGCAAACGCCAACTTACATCGAACCCTGATTGACCAGGGAAGCTCTGCAGATATCCTGTTCAAAACGGCCTTCGACAAACTCGGACTTGAAGAAAAAGAACTAAAGGCCTATCCCACCGACCTGTTTGGGCTAGGAGATACCCCGATCCATCCCTTAGGATACATCTCGCTACACACTACCTTCGGAAAAGGCGAGCAATCTAAAACGTTAAGCATCGACTACATTGTAGTCGACGTTACTTCAGCATACAATGCCCTCACTGGGCGACCAACCCTAAACAAACTAGCAGCTATAGTCTCGACCCCACACCTCTGTATGAAGTTCCCTACCACGAAAGGAATCGCTACCCTAAAAGGCGACCAAAAACTAGCACGGCGGTGCTACAACGAAAGCCTGAGCCTCAAAGGGAAAGAGGTCAACCCAATAGAACTCGGACGAGTTCAAGCCCGAGAAGACCTTCAACCACAACCAGAGGGAGAAACCGAAAAAGTCCAGATCGGGAACACACCTGAAAAAATAACAAACATAGGAGCAAACCTCGAAGCAGGTCTAAAGGAGGAACTCGTAACCCTCTTAAGGGAGAATTCCGACCTCTTCGCCTGGAAAGCCTCCGACATGCCAGGCATAAGCCCCGACCTGATGTGCCATAAGCTATCAGTATACCCGGGATCCAGACCTGTCCAACAAAGACGCCGAAAGCTCGGGCCTGAACGCATGCAAGCAATAGAAGAACAAGTACAAGCACTACTAGATGCAGGGTTCATTCGGGAAGTAAAATACCCCTTATGGCTCGCAAACGTGGTCCTGGTAAAAAAGCCCAACGGAAAATGGAGGATGTGCGTCGATTACACGGATCTCAACAAAGCCTGCCCCAAAGACCCATATCCACTACCAAACATCGACGCCTTAGTAGACGCAGCCTCAGGCTATAGATATCTCTCCTTCATGGACGCATACTCGGGATACAATCAAATCCCGATGCACGAACCCGACCAAGAAAAAACCTCGTTCATAACCCCAAGGGCAAACTACTGCTACGTAGTAATGCCCTTCGGGCTGAAGAACGCAGGGGCAACCTACCAGAGGCTAATGAACAAAGTGTTCTCAGAGCACATCGGACTACAACTAGAGGTGTACGTCGACGACATGCTGGTAAAGACACAAAAAGACAGAAAATTGCTGACCGACCTCACCAGTGTCTTCGACACCCTCAGAAAACACAACATGAGACTCAACCCGACGAAGTGCACCTTCGCCGCAGAAGCCGGAAAGTTCTTAGGCTTCATGTTGACTCAAAGGGGCATCGAAGCAAACCCGGACAAATGCCAAGCGATACTCAATATGAAGAGCCCGACGTGTGTCAAAGAAGTACAACAGCTGAATGGAAGGCTGGCCGCCCTATCGAGATTCTTGGCAGGATCAGCGATAAAATCACTACCTCTCTACTCACTCCTAAAGAAAGGGAAACCCTTCTCGTGGACCCCGGAGTGCGAAAAAGCCTTTCAAGAATTCAAGGAATTCCTCGGGCAGCCACCAATCCTAACCCGACCTTTAAAAGGGGAAGAGCTCGTACTATACCTCTCGGTCGGACATCGAGCAGTCGCTTCAGCATTAATACGAGAAAATGACCAAGGACAACACCCCATATACTTTGTAAGCAAGGCACTACAAGGGGCCGAATTAAACTATCAGAAAATAGAAAAATTCGCCTACGCCCTAGTGTTCACAGCTCGGAGGCTCCGTCCTTACTTTCAAGCCCACACCATCAAAGTCCGGACAAATCAACCCATGAGACACATCCTACAAAAAACAGACCTGGCAGGACGAATACTACAATGGGCGGTGGAACTGTCCGAGTTCGACCTCCACTATGAAGCCCGGACTGCCATAAAATCTCAGTACCTAGCCGACTTCATCGCAGAATACACTGAGACCCCTGGAACCCCACTCTCATGGAACCTGTATGTCGACGGGTCCTCAAACAAAACAGGAAGCGGAGCCGGGGTTATACTCGAAAGCAACCAAGGAACACGGATAGAACTATCCCTAAAATTCGAGTTCCAGGCTTCGAACAACCAAGCCGAATACGAGGCCCTACTAGCAGGTCTAAAACTAGCCGAAGAGGTCGGAGCCCAGAGAATCACGATCTTCAGCGACTCCCAGGTCGTCACATCACAAGTAAATGGAAGCTACCAGGCCAAAGACCCAACTATGAAAAAATACCTAGACCAAACACAGGCACAATTACGCCACTTTTCAGAAATACAGATCCAGCATATACCTCGGGAGCAAAACGCCCGGGCGGACGCCCTCTCAAAACTCGCCAGCACCAAGCCCGGAGGCAACAACAGAAGTCTCCTCCAGGAAACCTTACAATCCCCCTCCGTGATAAAAGAGGAAGAAACGCTAAATATATCCAACCAACAGCAAGGATGGATGACCCCCATACTCAACTACCTGAAGTCGGGAACTCTCCCCACCGAAAGAAAGGAAGCTAAAAGACTCACGAAAGACGCCCAGAATTATACACTAATTCACGACGTATTATACAGAAGAGGACTCTCAAACCCCCTCCTTAGGTGCGTCCCGACCTCAGAAACAAAGAGCGTCCTCGAAGAAGTCCACGGAGGCATGTGTGGGAACCATCTCGGAGCTCGGGCACTATCCAAGAAAGTAGTCCGGGCCGGGTTCTACTGGCCGACCTTGCAAAGAGACGCAACGGAATTTGTGAAAATATGCCCCCTGTCAAAAACACGCAAATTTTCACAAGGCACCACCCGAAGACCTTATCAGCATCACCGCACCATGGCCCTTCGCAAAATGGGGACTAGACCTACTCGGCCCATTCCCCAAGGACCGGGGCAAGTCAAATACCTCATAGTAGGGGTCGACTACTTCACAAAATGGATCGAAGCTGAACCCTTAGCCACCATTACGGCTCAGAAAAGTCGCAAATTCCTATACAAAAACATTGTCACAAGGTTCGGGGTCCCCTACTCCATCACAACAGACAATGGAACACAGTTCACGGACACAAGTTTTCAGAACTTGGTGGCCGAACTAAAAATCAAACAGCAATTCACATCAGTCGAGCACCCACAAGCCAATGGACAAGCAGAGGCTGCAAATAAAGTCATCTTGGCCGGGTTAAAACGAAGACTCCAAGAGGCCAAAGGGGCATGGGCCGAGGAACTCCCCCAGGTACTAAGGGCATATCGGACAACCCCACACTCTACAACGGGAGAATCCCCATTCCGACTAGCTTACGGGATGGAGGCAATGATTCCTATCGAAATAGATGAAGGGTCACCCAGAGTCATCTTCTACAACGAAGGAGGCAACCCACAGGCACAAAGGGAAGAACTCGACCTCCTCCCCGAGGTCCGAGAAAGAGCCCGAATCCGAGAAGAAGCCTTAAAACGACGAACGGCCCTCAGATACAATCAGAAAGTAATAAAGCGAAGCTTCTCCATTCACGACCTGATTCTAATCCGAAATGACATCGGAACACAAAAGTCGGGAGAAGGAAAGCTAGCTGCAAATTGGAAAGGACCCTACAAGGTAACAGAAATCTTAGGGACAGGCTACTACAAAGTATCCGACCTAGAAGGCAATGAGCTGCCCAGGGCCTGGCACGCCTGTAATCTAAGGCGGTACTACAGCTAGAAAAACTTAACCCGAGGTGTACTCTTTTTCCCTACAAGGGTTTTTTAATGAAACACCCGGTTAAAGTAAGACACCCGACCTAGTCAAAGGGTAAACACTCTGTAAATATTCTTTCTTTTTTAATACTAATCAAATTTCTCTATTTTCTTTTCTTCTTCCTCATGATGAAACAAATCCTGGAAAGTACCCCACCAAGGCGCATTAATTTATGCTCGGCAAAACGCAAAAAAGCATTTGCCAAGAGACCACACAAGGTCGGCAAAGATAAAGCGACGAGGTTCAAATTAATGTGAGAAGTTATAAAGTAACTCTGAAAAGGCTCAAAGGGCCAAATAAAAAGAGATTACAAAAATAACTTAAAAAGGCCGACCAACGACAAAGTCGGACCCAACAAAAAGGAGGTACTCGAGCGCCCGAGGTCCGAGAAAAAGCTCGGATCCAAGAAAGAAGCCTTAAAACGGCGAGAACCAAGATTTCGAAAAACGCTTACTAAAAATTTGCTTTACAAAAAAACAACTGAAAAGTACAAGCGAAAGAACGAAATCAAAGGAAGTCTCGAAAACGCTTACTAAAAAGTTGCTTTACAAAAAGCAGCTAAAAAGTACAAGCAAAAGAACGAAGGCAAAGGAAGTTTCGAAACGCTAGCTAAAAAGTTGTTATCCAAAAACAAACTAAAAAGCACAAAAGCGGAAACAAAAAGTCAAAACGCGAACAAAAACACCGCATAATAAAGTTACTACAAGTAGCTAAATAAGCAAAGGGTGTCCAAAGCGTTCACAGAAACCATCCAAAAAGCCCACAGGCCGGGCAAAACACCAAAAAGATTACAGAGGATCAAGGTCCTTTCCAGACTCCACGTCAACAGAAGGCTGCGGAGGAAACATAGATATCGGGACTGCATCAACAGCAACGTCATCCCGGTTTGAAACCTCCACGCCAGAACCATCCCCGACCAAAGGTGAAGTCGGGTTCTCAACCGGAACTTTGGGGTCGGACATCGGAACCTCATCCTCGGTAGGAGCAGGAACAATCTTTCCCTCCACAACAACGTTGTCCGTACTGAATAAACTCAGATCCAGGTCGGGAGCAAGAACCCGGATCTGAGCCTTCAAATTTTCAAACATAGCATCCATACCCTTGGCCACATGACCTTCCAGCTCGTAAAACTCATCCTGCGCGGATTGCAACTTCTCCTTTGTCTCCACAAGCTCGGTATATAGCCGAGTATAATTCTCTGTAGCCGCCTTCGCCATCTCCTCAGATGTCTTCGCTGCCGCCACAGCCGCGGTAGCTTTAGTTTTCTCTTTCTCCAAAGAGGCCTCCAACTCAGTAATCCTGGCAGCCTTCAGTTGACTAATCCTATCAAGCTCGGACTGAGCCTTCTCAAGTCGGGAGCTGGTCGCCCCAAGGGGGGATTTCTTGAACTCCCGGGCAATAGCGGCATGGAGACTAGCCATCCGGACACAGCTCCGCGCCATATACTGAAAATGATGCTCCATAGATACATCATCAGTGGAAATAAAGGTCTGAGGGAGAATATGCTGCTCAATCCAACCAAGAGCGTCAAAGTCCTTATCATTGAAACCGGCAAGCTCTTGAGAGATCTTCTGCTTCTTGGGAGGAGGACCCGAGAACGGAGGAGGAGAAGAAGTAGCAGGCCCAGAGGTCGGAGGATCCTGACTTATAGCTCGGAACTGGGGAGTCGGAATAGTCTTCGACCGAGTCTGAACACCCACAGTAGTCTTCTGCGGAGAAGATCGGGTAGAAGCCTCCCCGGCCTCGATATTCCGAGCAGCCACAGACTTCTTCGTCCGACGAAGGAACTTCATGGAATCCGCCTGAGAAGACATCTCTGCAAGAAATAAAGAAAAGGATTACCACAACAGAAATTCCACCAAAAATAAGCAAAACCAAAATACTAGAAAAGATGAATCTCGGAAGAGGTCGGGAACTACCTAACTCAGAACGGAGAAGGCTTGGATCTCCCAACATTTTCTTCGTATCCAAGTGAGGTGCCCGACCCCATAAACTGCTCACCACACCCACAAAAGCCTGCTCCACCTCATCTAGACTCTCAAAGGTATACTTAGCAGACACTACATTCTCCTGCCAACAAAGAGGAAAAGAAGGCTCCCCACTCTCATCTAGAAAGAAAGGTCGGACGTCTCCAGTAGCCCGGACCTTGAAATAAAAGTTCTTAAAATCGTGAAAGGACTCATCATACAGGGTACAAAACTTTCTTCCCTGGTTAGCCCTAAAAGAGACCCAAGATACCTTCCCTCCACCCGACCCCGGCTTCGTCAACACAAACAAGTAGGAAAAAAGAGAAATAGAGGGAGCAACGCCCAAAAACTGACACAAAAGTTGAAACAGCTTTAAAAATGCCCAAGAATTTGGATGGAGCTGCGTAGGGGCAAGGTTACAAGACCATAACACCTCGGACTCCAGGTCGGTAAAAGGAAGTCGGACACTCAGCTTAGAGAAAAAACAATCATAAGCGTAAAAGAAGAGCTTCTCGGAACTATCTAAAGGCGGGAAGCAAACTCTCTCCTCGGAATCCGGGGCTACTAGTTCATAATCCCTCTCAGACTCTCTATCTTCACATATGCTACATTGCCTACGAAACCTAGCTAAATACTCAGAATCTACCACAGAAGGGACTCTTAGAGGAACAGGATCTACCCAACCAAGACCACTTGGAATCTTGGTCGACATCGCTTGAAGAACCTTTCGAGACATAAAATTCTTACCTACAAAGAAGAATACAACAGCAAGCAAAAATCACATAAAAGCAGACAGCGAAAACCCATTCAGCAAAGCAAGAAACAAAGATCTTTTAGAAGAAAATACAGCAACCCGGAGCAAAATACCAGAGAACAAAAAAGAGTCCCCCCCATGTACAAACAAACAAAGCAATGGCGGCGCCTCTTTTCGGGGCAACCCAGGAATAGAGAAAAAGAAACAAACAAAGAGCCACACAAAAGAAACAGAAGCATATGTGCACAAGAAAAGAGATGGGAACAAACCTGGAAGAATAACAAAGACGACGAGCTCTAAAGCAAAGAGAACGGAACGGCGACGCAGAGGAAACCCCGGAAAGACACGCGGAAAGATTCGGGGAAGAAGAACAAAGAAAAAGGAAGCGGTGCTCAAAAAAGGAGAATGGCAAAAACTCAAAAAAAAGGAAGGGAACAGAATAAACGAAGAAAAAGGGGGAAAGGGGCAAATAAATAATGCCTTCACAGAGCCCGAACGGAAATCGAGGAGAAACGGTAACATGCAATAAATGCAGGAACGGCCATTTTTGAATTTTGAAAAACTACTATGCCCGAGCTCGACCTCCCAAAAAGGACGAACTCGGGCAGGGGCACTGTTCATACCCGGACCGGGCTCCTCCAAATCGGCAAAATCCATGAAAGGTCCGACCTCGTCCCAAGGCCCACGCCTGAGGTCGGACCTCGGACAACAAAGCTAAAAAGGCCCATCAAAAGGAACGCAGCCCAAAACCTAAAGGCCGAAAAGGCCTAGGAAAGGCGGTTCCACAAAGATAGAGATAAAACTCCCAAAAGATAAGATAAGATAAGAATATCTTATCCAGGGAAGATCACGGCCAACTACTATAAATACACTGGAACACCCAGGTATGACACACATTCCACACTATATACATATCTGCTTGAACCCATGCTAACTTAAGCATCGGAGTGTCATTGCAGGTACAACCACCAACCACTCCACATATCAAGCTCGGGTCCCTGACCCCCACCTCGGGCCTCTCCAAAGACGACCGAGCTACACGTTTCAGGTAACCCCCGGAACAGCACCTATGGCAAATCTTATATTATTTCGAAGCCTCGGATGTTAGCTTTCCAACCCAACTAGAACCGCATCATTTGGATCTCTGTAGCTCAAGTTATGGTCGATTAAGTGCAAAGAGGTCGGCTTGACAGCTTTTGCGATTCCTTCATTTCTTCATGAGTTCTCCATTTTTACATGCTTTTCCTTTATTCCCTTTATCCAATCTTTGCCTCCTAAATCTGAAATCACTTAACAAACATATCAAAGCATCTAATGGAATCAGGGAGAATTAGATTTAGCTATTTTAAGTCCTAAAAAGCATGTTTTCACTCTTAAGCACAATTAAAGGAGAAGTTATAAAACCATGCTATTTCAATGGATAAATGTGGGTAAAAGGTTATAAGATCCCTTAAATCAAGCATAAGATAAACCCTACAAATGGGGTTTATCAAGATCCAAATAAGAGGTTGGGAAGTTCTTACCAACCCCATTCAACAAGTTAGAATCTTAATGGTTCAAGAGTTCTATGCCAATGCATGGATCACTAGGAACCATGATCAAAGTATGAACCCGAATCCAAAGAATTATCTTACAATGGTTCGGGAGAAATGCTTAGATTTCAGCCTGGAGAATGTGAGGTTGGCATTCAACTTGCCTATGATGCAAGAAGATGCACGCCCCTACACTAGAAGGGTCAACTTTGATCAAAGTTTGGACCAAGTCCTCATGGACATATGTATGGAAGGAGCTCAATGGAAAAGAGACTCAAAAGGCAAGCCAGTTCAATTGAGAAGACTGGACCTTAAGCATGTAGCTAGAGGATGGTTGGAGTTCATCCAACGCTCCATCATCCCCACTAGCAACCGATCCGAAGTAACTATGGATCGGGCCATCATGATCCATAGCATCATGATTGAAGTAGAAGTAGAAGTTCATGAAGTCATCTCTCTAGAACTCTACAAAGTAGCCAAAAAGCCCTCCACCTTGGCAAGGCTAGCTTTTCCTCATCTCATTTGCCATCTATGCTACTTAGCTGGAGTTGTCATAGAAGGAGACATCCTCATTGAAGAAGACAAGCCCATCACTAAGAAGAGGATGGAGCAAACAAGAGAACCCATTCATGGATCTCAAGAGACGCATGAGGAAGCTCATCATCAAGAAATCCCTGATATGCCTCAAGGGATGCATTTTCCTCCAAACAACTATTAGGAACAACTCAACACTTCTCTAGAAGGATTTAGTCATGATATGAACCAATTAAGGGTAGAACACCAAGAGCACTCCATCATTCTCAAAGAGATTAGAGAAGATCAAAGAGCAATGAGGGAGGAGCAACAAAGGCAAGGAAGAGACATAGAGGAGCTCAAGAACACCATTGGTCCTTCAAGGAGAAGGCACCACCATCACTAAGGTGGACTCATTCCTTAACTTCATTATTCTTATCTCTCTATTTTTCAGTTTATAAGCTTCATGTTTGTCTATGTTTGTGTCTTTATTACATGATCATTAGTATTTAGTAACTATGTCTTAAGGCTATGAATAAATTCCATGAATCCTTCACCTTTCTTAAATGAAAAATGTTTCTAATACAAAAGAACAAGAAGTACATGAGTTTCGAAATTGTCCTTGAAATTAGTTTAATTATATTGATGTGGTGACAATACTTTTTGTTTTCTGAATGAATGCTTGAACAGTGCATATTTTTTATCTTGTTGTTTATGAATGTTAAAATTGTTGGCTCTTGAAAGAATGATGAAAAAGAGAAATGTTATTGATGATCTGAAAAATAAAAAAAATTGATTCTTGAAGCAAGAAAAAGCAGTGAAGAAAAAGCTTGCAAAAAAAAAGAGAAATGGCAAAAAAAAAAGAAAAAGCAAGCAGAAAAGGCCAATAGCCCTTAAAACCAAAATGCAAGGGTAAAAAGGATCCAAGGCTTTGAGCATCAATAGATAGGAGGGCCCAAGGAAATAAGCCAGGCCTAAGCGGCTAAATCAAGTTATACCTAACCATGTGCTTGTGGCATGCAGGTCCAAGTGAAAAGCTTGAGACTGAGTGGTTAAAGTCGTGATCCAAAGCAAAAAGAGTGTGCTTAAGAGCTCTGGACACCTCTAACTGGGACTTTAGCAAAGCTGAGTCACAATCTGAAAAGGTTCACCCAGTCATGTGTCTGTGGCATTTATGTATCCGATGGTAATAATGGAAAACAAAGTGCTTAGGGCCACGGCCAAGACTCATAAAAGTACAAGTGTTCAAGAATCAACATACTTAACTAGGAGAATCAATAACACTATCTGAACTCTGAGTTCCTATAGATGCCAATCATTCTAAACTTCAAAGGATAAAGTGAGATGGCAAAACTGTTCAGAAGCAAAAAGTTACAAGTCTCGCTCATCTAATTAGAACTAATATTCATTGATATTTTGGGATTTATAGTATATTCTCTTCTTTTTATCCTATTTGATTTCATTTGCTTGGGGACAAGCAACAATTTAAGTTTGGTGTTGTGATGAGCGGATAATTTATACGCTTTTTGGCATTGTTTTTAGGTAGTTTTTAGTAGGATCTAGCTACTTTTAAGGATGTTTTTATTTGTTTTTATGCAAAATTCACATTTTTGGACTTTATTATGAGTTTGTGTGTTTTTCTGTGATTTAAGGTATTTTCTAGCTGAAATTAAGGGACCTGAGCAAAAATCTAATAGGAGGCTGACAAAGGACTGCTGATGCTATTGGATTCTGACCTCCCTGCACTCGAAATGGATTTTCTGGAGCTATAGAACTCCAAATGGTCCATACTTTATTCGAGTTTAGACGATGCAAACTGGCATTCAACGCCAGTTCCATGCTGCATTCTGGAGTAAAACGCCAGAAACACGTCACAAACTAGAGTTAAACGCCAAAAACACGTTACAACTTGGCGTTTAACCCCAAGAGAAGCCTCTGCACGTGTAAAGCTCAAGCTCAGCCCAAGTGGATTTCTACACTAAGACTTATTTCTGTAAACCCTAGTAACTAGTTTAGTATAAATAGAACTTTTTACTAGTGTACTAGTGTCTCTAAGACCATTTTGTCTTGGTTATTCCGGTTCCCTCTCTGGGGCCGAAGCCAATGAACACTATTTTCACTTATGTATTTTCAACGGTGGAGTTTCTACACACCATAGATTAAGGTGTGGAGCTCTGCTATTCCTCGAGTATTAATGCAATTACTATTATTCTTCTATTCAATTCAGCTTATTCTTATTCTAAGATATTCGCTACACTTCAACATGATGAATGTGATTATCTGTGACATTCATCATCATTCTCACCTATGAACGCATGCCTGACAACCACTCCCGTTCTACCTTAGATCGAACGCATATCTCTTGGATTCCTTAATCAGAATCTTCGTGGTATAAGCTAGAATTATTGGCGGCCATTCCTAAGATCCAAAAAGTCTAAACCTTGTCTGTGGTATTTCGAGTAGGATCTGAGAAGGGATGACTGTGACGAGCTTCAAACTCGCGAGTGTTGGGCGTAGTGACAGACGCAAAAGAATCAATGGATTCTATTCCAACATGATCGAGAAGCAACAAATAATTAGTCGTGCTGTGACAGAGCATTTGGACCATTTTCACTGAGAAGATGGGAAGTAGCCATTGACAACGGTGACGCCCTACATATAGCTTGCCATGGAAAGGAGTATGAAGGATTGGATGAAGGCAGTAGGAAAGCAGCGATTCAACAGAAACAAAGCATCTCCATACACTTATATGAAATTTCCACCAATGATTTACATAACTATCTCTATCTTTATTTTATGCTTTATTTATCTTTATATTCAAAAACCATTATAACCATTTGAATCTGCCTGACTGAGATTTACAAGATGACCATAGCTTGCTTTATACTAACAATCTCCGTGGGATCGACTCTTACTCACGTAAGGTATTACTTGGACGACCCAGTGCACTTGCTGGTTAGTTGTGCGAAGTTGTGACAAAGTGTGATTCACGTTTGAGAGCTCCAAGTCTTTGGCGCCATTATTGATGATCACAATTTTGTGCACCAGTAATCACAAGGAGGTCCACCATATCCATTGTCTTGGTATGCATCATGGAATGGTTCTTGCTCATAGTACATTTGAGAAGGTTGTTGCCAAGAAGGTTGATCAATTCCTTGAGGCTCCTCCCATCTCTAATTGTTCCATCCTTGATGCATGTTGTCATTGCAATTCCCATTCCTACAACATAGTTGTAACCACACTCATAGCAAAAAAGGTGAGAATTCATAGTGGCAAATAAAAACAAAAGCTAACAAAAATAAGCAACAAAGTCCTAAACCTAACAAAAACTAACAAACAAGCAAAAAGGCAAACATATTCACAATATTCACATATTCACAATAGCCAATACTATAACACCATTGCAATTTTCCGGCAACGGCGCCAAAAATTTGAAAGAGGGTTTTCGTTGGTTAGGAATTTTCACAAAATAATTTCGTTGTAAGTATAGTTCTCAACCAACAAACAACCTTCAATCAAAGTTTTAATTTGGTTGTCATAAGTACAAACCCCAATAAAAATAAATCGAAGTATTTAAACCTCAGGTTGTCTCTCAAGGAATTGCAATGAAGTACTCAATTATTGGCTATGAAGGAACATGGGGGTTTGATTTGTTGATTGGCAAGAAAAGTAAATAATAAGAAAGTAAGTGTCAATTAACTAATAAAGGAAAGGAAAAGAAATCTTGGCTAAGGCATGGAAATTGAGATCGCCATCCTTGTCTACAACCCATATATTGACAATTATGAGGAACCAACCCATCAAGTTTACTTCTATGCTTGAAGTAAGTCAAATAGGCTTGATCAACATCAACCCATAAGTCCTAACATAGCTACTAATTAACTTAGTAGTATGCTAGTGTTAATGGGTATCAAATTGACCACTAAGGGTTCTCAAATTACCAATCCAATTAGACCCAATGACTCAAGGTCACCTAATTCCCTTAACCTAGGCCAAGAGTATAGAAAACTACCCTATAGCTAATGAAAATATTTTTATCAAACACCTAGAGTGCAATAAAAGTAAACATCACAAAATGCAAAAATTAATAGAAACTATAACTAACATAAGCAAGAAATCAACAATAGCAACTAAGATAAACATAAAAAGACATGAAAACATAAAATTTCATTAAAATAGAATCAAATCTACAAGAGAGTTCATGAACTAAAATTGGCAAAATAAAGGAATTAACAAGAAAAACTAAGAGAACTAAGATAATAGAACAAGGGAATGTAAAGGAAATTGAGCTAAAACAAGAATTAAAACTTGGATTTAAGAAGATTTAACCTAAACTACACTAAATTCTAGAGAAAATGGGGAGTTTCTCTCTCTAGAATTATAACCTAAAACATGATGAAAACTCCACTATGACTACCCCCCTCCATTCCCTTATCATTCTTGGGTTCAAAAGCATCAGAAATGAGTTGGATTTGGGCCTCCTTGAGCTCAGAAATCGCCCCCAGCATATTGCCTTTAATGAGGTCACGTGCCGCTTATCACATGCCGCTTGTCACGTGTACGCATGGGTCACGGGTACGCATCTGATAAACCCCATTTTGACGGTTTATCTTGTATTGATTTTAAGGGATTTTATCACCTTTTACCCACATTTATCCATTGAATTAGCATAGGTTTGTGATTGTCTCCTTATTTGTGCTTAGATGTGAAAACATGCTTTTTAGGACTTAAAATAGCTAAATCTAACTCTCCTTGATTGTATTAGATGCCTTGATATGTTTGTTAGTGATTTCAGATTGAAAAGGGCTAGGGATGGATCAAAGGAGTGAAGAGGGAAAGCATGCAAAGTGGAGAAATCATGAAAAGTCAAAGAAGTTGAACTCGCCCATGGACGCGCGCGCGCACCTGGCGCTTGCGCGCACCTTGTGAATCACCCCATGGACGCGTACGCGTCGGTGCTGGTTTATGATTTTTTAATGAAAACATGACCAATGAATTCTCAAGGGTTGTGGGGCCAAATCTCAACCAACTTTGGCGCCAAAGATGCTATTTAAAACCAAGGATTGAAGAGAAAAGGGGGATTAGTTCATTCACACTCATTAGGATTAGTTTAGAAGTAGTTTCTAGAGAGAGAATCTCTCACTTCTCTCTAGAATTAGGATTAGGATTAGGATTAGTTCCTATATCTAGGTTTTAATCTTTGCTTTCTTCTACTTCTTCCTTTCAATTCTTTGTTGTTACATTCATCTTCTTCCATTCCTTTATTGTAATTTCCTTTATGTTGTTCTTATACTTTGTTGTAGATCTAGTATTGTTCCTTCTACATTCTTCCAATTCAATAAGAGGTAATTCATACTAAATGTGTCTTCTTTACTTTTCTATTGTTGATCTCTTGTTTTTGTAGTTGTAGATTCCTTTAATTCTTGCATTTAATAATGATTACTTCTATTGCACTCTATGTGTTTGATGAAATGTCTCTTATAGCCATTAGTTAGATTTTGTTCCTCTTGGCCTAGGTAGAGTAATTAGTGACACTTGAGTTATCTAATTCCTTTGTTGATTGGTAATTGGAGATATTGCTAATTGGTTTGGAGTGCACTAAAGCTAGTCTTTCCTTGGGAGTTGGCTAGGACTTATGGCTCAAGTCAATTCATCCACTTGATTTTCCTTTATTTAGTAAGGGTTAACTAAGTGGTAGCAATGAACAATTCTCATCACAATTGAGAAGGATAACTAGGATAAGACTTCTAATTTTCATACCTTGCCAAGAGCCTTTTATAGTTGTTAGTTTATTTTCATTGCCATTTACTTATCATGCTTCTTATCCAAAACCCCAAAACACATCACAACCAATAACAAGACACTTCATTACAATTCCTAGGGAGAACGACCCGAGGTTTGAATACTTCGGTTTATAAAATTAGGGGTTTGTTACTTGTGACAAACAATCTTTTGTATGAAAGGATTTTTTATTGGTTTGGAAACTATACTTGCAACGAGAATTCATTTGTGAAATTCTATCCCGTCAAAAATCTGTTCATCAAAATGGCGCCGTTGCCGGGGAATTGCAATGGTGTTGTGTTATTGGTTATTGTATATATGTGAATATTGTGAATAGCTTGATTTTTGGATTGCTTGTTAGTTTTTGCTAGTCTTAGTATTTGGTTTCATTATTTCTTATTAGTTTTTTGTTTCTTATTTTCTCTTGCTACCATGAATTCTCACTTTGGCTATGAATGTAGTTACAACTATGTTGTAGGTGATGGGAACCTTGATGAGAATGTGTATCAAGAATGGGATAATCAAAGGTCGGAACAACCTCCACCAATGCACTATGAAGAAGAGCCTTATGCTTATGATCAATCCTCTTGGCAACAACCTCCACCAATGTACCAAGAGCCTTATGCTTATGATCAATCCTCTTGGCAACAACCTCCACCAATGCACTATGAAGAAGAGCCATTCTATGATGCATACCAATCCAATGGCTATGGTGAATCTCCTTGTGATTTTCAAGAACCACCACCATATGCCTATGAATCATACCCTCAACATAGCCCTCAACCATACTCGCAAGCCTCTTTTCACCAAACACCTCCATATGACCATGATCCTTACCCACCAAACCAACCTTCTTTTGAACCATATGAGCCATATATGGAACCACAATTCCAAGATTACTACTCCCAAGAATCAACTCAATACACACCACCACCTTACCAAGAAGAACCACCTTCCTATAATGAGCCCTTTCTCCAAGACAATGAACCCTCTTATCCACTCCAATCCTCAATGGATGAAATCCTTAGCCTTATACTTCAAGGGCAAGGAAAAATGCAAAGGGAGACACTAGAATTTATGGCTACCTTGACCAAGGTAGTAAGCATTTTAGCCTCCCAATGCTTGAGCACTCAAAGCACTCCCATGGTCACATGTGGAGAATCAATTAAAGAGCATAGCATGAAGGAGAGATTGGAAACTCCGGTGGAAAATGAGGAATGCCATTTTGTATTAGAACAATTGGAGAAACCTATGATTATTGAAGAAAAGGAAGAAGTGGTTGAAGACTTAGGAGATGCAGAACCTCCATGGGAAGCTAAAATCAAAGAAAATCCCTCCAAGAAGAGTAAATTTGATGTTGAGGAGGAATGTGCACAACCTCCAAGGCATATTCTATATGAAGACTTTGAGAGAATAAAGCAAGAATTGAGTTCCCTTGGTGATGAAGATCAAGCATCAAACCTTCTTGGTGGTGAATCCTTTGAATTTGAAGAACCCTCTCCCAATGAATTTGAGAGTAATGTGGAGGTAGATTTCTCTCAACCTCCCATTTATGACTTGAGTGATGGAGAGGAGTTAGATGAAATTGATGAACAAAGGATTGAGAATGAAGAAGTTTATGAAGAGGTGGTGATTGACAAGGAAGCAAACAAGGGAGTGGAGCTTACTAGCACATTGGAAATACCTCTCCCCAAGCCACCACCATCCACTCTCTCATTCAAGTGGGTAAATTCCTTATACTCAAGCTTTATTATTCCCCTTGAATATGGTTTGCTTGAAACGGATGGTCAACTTAGATATATTTGTGGCTTTAAGAGTAAAAATGAGATGGTTAGTGGTTGGAAGCATCATCCTAGGTTCATTATGGTCACATGTCCAAAGCTTGATAGCAAAGGTTGGTGTATAACTAGAGTACATGGGTCTAGAAGGATGTTTGGTCACTTTGTTGAGAATTCACCTTACTCACCACCCGGTTGGACTAATAATGATGATCAACCTCAAGACGGGTGTGAAAACAAGGTGTGGGATCCCGGATTACAAGAAGAAGATCAACTTTGGGAGCCCCAAGCTTGTGAAGAACTCCATTAAGACTTGGCTCAATCCATGAAGAATCTTGGGGCACAATGGAGAACCAAGCATTGGTGGAAGTTCCAAGATGAATACAAGCACAAGCCACCTTGATGAGGAGCTCCCCATAAGTCCAACTTAAGGACAATAAATAAAAGTGCTAGGTGGGAGACACCCCACCATGGTAACATCTTTTCATTTTCTCTTTTGTAAATAGTGTAGAATTTAGTTGATTTCATATTTTGTTTAGTTAGTGAGTATATTTGGTAGTTTAGTATGGTAAATAAGGTTTTAGGGTGTTATGGTAGCTATTTGGAGGTTTGGAATGCTTGGATTGGTGCAAAAACATAGCAAAAATTTTTGAAAAAACAGAGCACCATCCACGCGTACGCGCACTGCGTGCGTACGCGTGCATCAAGCGTTTTGGACGATCCACGCGAGCACGCCATGCACGCGTACGCGTGGATTGAGAAGTTCCACCTTCCATACCTTGACCCGAGAGTTAGGCCTGCACTGTGCGGAAATTGGGCCTGAGGCACAAACCTATTTGCGCGCACGCGCACATGACGCGTACGCGCCACTCTCAAAATAAACCATCCGCGCGCACGCGGCATGCGCGCGTACGCGCGGATTTCCTTCCTTCACCACATTTCTTTTCTTCTCCTTCTTTCATTTCTTTCCTTCTCCTTTCTTCTTCCCTTTCTCTACCCCTCATCCAACACTTCCAAATACCATGGATAACCATTTATTTTAGTTAGTTAATTAGTTAGTTGGTTAGTTTGTTAGTTAGTTTTAGTTTAGTTTTCATTTTATTTTCTCTCTTTTCATCATAAGTGTTGGATTATTGACTTTGTTTACTATGCATTGCTGCCCCTTATTGCCTAAATGCTATTTTAGCATGAATGTTTTTAGATAATCTTTGTTGGATTCTATGATTGAGGTTATACTTTACTACTTGGTTTTGAGTTTTTCATGCTTACCTTTTGAAAAGTACCAAGTGATGAGAATTGCCTTCGAGCTTGTAATTCTTTTGAATTGCATGTTGTAGCTAGCCACCATGTGATTTGAGCCTTATTCTATGATTAGGCAAATTCTTGATGGATGATGTTGAGCATTTACCTTAATGCATTGTATTTCATGATCATATCCATCCATATGTTTGACTTGAATGCTTTCATGCTTCTCTAGTGCTTGTCTTACCTTACAAGCTTACTTAAAGCATCTCAAGCACATTAGGATAAGTGAAGTGCATGCTTCTTTTGTGACATAGCTTTTATGCTAATGTGTGTTCTAAACCGCACAATTTAGAATTCACACACTTATTTGTCATTCATGTCACACTAATTCACTCACTCATTTCTAGTGATTTACCTCATTCCAACAATGTATGCTTCCTTGCTTTTATATCTTCTCCTCTTATGGTGTTATATTTTTGTTTTCCATGAACAATGCACCGCAAGCAAACATGAAAGCGGAAGAAAGAACACGCAGCTATCCAGAGATTCGCCGTACCCCCTTGCTCATCTTTGAGTGCACCGAGGACGGTGCAAACTTTTAAGTGTGGGGAGGTCGTCCGACCGGTCGGCGATTTTAGGTGACAAGTTTCTAATTCCAACACTTTTGCATTTCATTCTAGGATTTTAGGATTTTTACTTGCATTTTCTTAATTTTGCATATATATACAAAATAAGCTTAGTCAAAATAATGAAATTTTTCAAGGATTTCTATCTAGAGGGCACCAATTGATTTGAGTGAAAACTTTTCATTAAACTTGCTTGAATTATATATCTTGTGGATCATGTTTTTTGAGCTAAGAACACAAGCAAGTGAGTTTTGAGCCTAATGGTGTGGTTACATCTTATAACCACTTATTTTCCTTCTTGTGTGCATTATTCTCTTTCTATGAATGTGATCTTTGATTTGTTTGATTTTTTATGTCCATTATTTTATGTATTCATGCATTTATATGATTGAGGCCATCATTTCATTTAACTCACTTACCCAAATAGCCTTACCCTCTATTTTCCATTGTTAGCCAACTTTGAGCATACGATTAACCCACTTGTTCTTAATTTTAGCACATTACAAGCCTAAAGCGAAAAACAATAAATGTCCTTAATTTGGATCTTTGACTAGCTTAGGCAAGTGTGTGTGAGTATCATTCAAGTGTGGGAATATTGGGACATTGGATGAATAAAAGGGTAGTTTTGAATTTTTATTGAAAATATTGGGAATTGGGTACATGCTCATGTATTGATCAAATGTATAGACCTTATGCATTGATGCTCTTCTATATAAAAAGAAAAAAATGAGAAAAACAAAAGAAAAAGAAAAGAAAAAAACATGGAAAAGAAAAAAATAAAAAAATAGAAAAAGAAAGAAAAAGAAGAAAAGAAAAGTAATAAAAATGGGACAAAATGCCCCAAGTAAAGCAAAGTCCAATAAAGATCAATGCATAAGTGTTGTGAAACGAAAAGAAAATGCACGAGTATGTGAAAAAGTGAGAAAAATGGGTAGTTAGAGTAGAACTTAATTGTATAGGTTATTATATAGGTTAGGTTGGAAGTTTAAGCTTATCAAAGATTCAAATTTCAAGCTCACTTAACCATATATGCATCCTACCTTGACCCTAGCCCCATTACAACCAAAGAAAAGACCTCATGATACTTGTATGCATGCATGAAATATATGTCGATTGTTAGAAGATAAACAAATCTTAGAAAGCATGAAATAGAGGAGAATTGAGAGAGTCAACCCTAAACACTTGAGCGAATAGAGTGCAAACACATCCGGTGAGGGTTTGATGCTCAATTACATGTTTCCACCTATGATCATCTCTTCTCATGCAAGTTTGTAAAAATATTTACTAGCTCAATTCAACTGTGGAGTAGACTTGCTAGTCCTTAACCCTTGTGCATATATGCTTCTTGGGAATTGATTTATTTTGACCAAGCAATTGCATTCATTTAGATAGTTGCATATAGGTAGATTGCATTTAGTTAGTTCCATTGAATAAATGCCATACCCTTACTTCATTCTTGGTTTAAGCATGAGGACATGCTTGGTTTAAGTGTGGGGAGGTTGATAAACCCCATTTTGACGGTTTATCTTGTATTGATTTTAAGAGATTTTATCACCTTTTACCCACATTTATCCATTGAATTCGCATAGGTTTGTGATTGTCTCCTTATTTGTGCTTAGATGTGAAAACATGCTTTTTAGGACTTAAAATAGATAAATCTAACTCTCCTTGATTGTATTAGATGCCTTGATATGTTTGTTAGTGATTTCAGATTGAAAAGGGCTAGGGATGGATCAAAGGAGTGAAGAGGGAAAGCATGCAAAGTGGAGAAATCATGAAAAGTCAAAGAAGTTGAACTCGCCCATGGACGCGCGTGCGCACCTGGCGCTTGCGCGCACCTTGCGAATCACCCATGGACGCGTACGCGTGCTGTGCGCGTACGCGTCGGTGCTGGTTTATGATTTTTTAATGAAAACATGACCAATGAATTATCAAGGGTTGTGGGGCCAAATCTCAACCAACTTTGGCGCCAAAGATGCTATTTAAAGCCAAGGATTGAAGAGCAAAGGGGGATTAGTTCATTCACACTCATTAGGATTAGTTTAGAAGTAGCTTCTAGAGAGAGAAGCTCTCACTTCTCTCTAGAATTAGGATTAGGATTAGGATTAGTTCTTAGATCTAGGTTTTAATCTTTGCTTTCTTCTACTTCTACCTTTCAATTCTTTGTTGTTACATTCATCTTCTTCCATTCCTTTATTGTAATTTCCTTTATGTTGTTCTTATACTTTGTTGTAGATCTAGTATTGTTCCTTCTACATTCTTCCAATTCAATAAGAGGTAATTCATACTAAATGTGTCTTCTTTGCTTTTCTATTGTTGATCTCTTGTTTTTGTAGTTGTAGATTCCTTTAATTCTTGCATTTAATAATGATTACTTCTATTGCACTCTATGTGTTTGATGAAATGTCTCTTATAGCCATTAGTTAGATTTTGTTCCTCTTGGCCTAGGTAGAGTAATTAGTGACACTTGAGTTATCTAATTCCTTTGTTGATTGGTAATTGGAGAGATTGCTAATTGGTTTGGAGTGCACTAAAGCTAGTCTTTCCTTGGGAGTTGGCTAGGACTTATGGCTCAAGTCAATTCATCCACTTGACTTTCCTTTATTTAGTAAGGGTTAGCTAAGTGGTAGCAATGAACAATTCTCATCACAATTGAGAAGGATAACTTGGATAGGACTTCTAATTTTCATACCTTGCCAAGAGCCTTTTATAGTTGTTAGTTTATTTTCATTGCCATTTACTTATCATGCTTCTTATCCAAAACCCCAAAACACATCACAACCAATAACAAGACACTTCATTACAATTCCTAGGGAGAACGACCCGAGGTTTGAATACTTCGGTTTATAAAATTAGGGATTTGTTACTTGTGACAAACAATCTTTTGTATGAAAGGATTTTTGATTGGTTTGGAAACTATACTTGCAACGAGAATTCATTTGTGAAATTCTATACCGTCAAAAATCCGTTCATCAGTGTCACTGAAAAATTTTCTTATCACGCGTACGCGTCGATCACGCGTATGCGTCACCTTGACTATTTTCTTCACACGCGCATGCGTGGGCCACGTACACGCGTCGCTAGACAGATTACCAAATTCTCATTTCCTCATGAGTTCTCCATTTTTGTATGTTTTTTCTTCATTTCTTCAACCCAATCTTTGCCTTTTAAACCTGAAATCACTTAACAAACATATCAAGGCATCCAATGGAATTAAAGTGAATTAAATTTAGCAATTTTAAAGCCTAAAAAGCATGTTTAAACTCTTAAGCACAAATTAGGAAAAATTCACAAAATCATGCTATTTCATTGAATAAATGTGAGATAAGTTGATTAATACCCTAAATTCAACACAAGATAAACCACAAAATTAGGGTTTATCAAGCATACATAATCATAGAATAGTAGAAGGCAATATATAAAACATAACACCATAATATACAAAATGATACAAGAATAGCGTAGTCATACAAGTACAGAACTGTGATACAGCATCCCTCAGTTAGTGACTCATATAATATATACATATATGTATATAAGACGCCCTAGGATCTGGCCTATCTAAAAAGCCCCTAAGCTGGCACCCAGGCTAGCCTAATTCTATGATATGCCTATTCCCTCTGAGCATACTAGTAAAAGTGAGGGAAATACTCTAACATACCGGAATTAGACTAGACATCTCAAAAAGTCTCCTCGGGATGAGGTATCCGCAGGTATGCTAGTCAGGCCTCTACCAAGCATTCTCAGCTTGCAGGGCTGGTACATTCTCTGCCACAGCCTGTCTGGGAAGCAACAGCATAATACGGGCGTCCTCGCACAATATTCTCAAGCATCGCTTGAAGGTTCATAAATCATATATAACCATGCTTTCCAGAACTTAGTAATCATCTTTATCTTTTCCTCATAATCATAAATCAAACATCACAACATCACTATGACCTTATTTTACAACTCTCGGTTTACTCTATAAGGCTAAGTCCACTACTATATAGCATTTAACTTCTTTTCTTACTAACATGTTTATGAGTTTTTTGAATCCTATTTCATTACCTTACATATCCTATACCTTCTCTTATACCTTTCCTTAGGTGTTTACTAAGTGAATAAAGGAATTTTAGGCTTAAAACTGTCTTCCTAAGACTTTTAGGAAAAATTGTCTTTTTATCAATATTTTATTCAAAACTTTCAAAAATTATATTTTAACCCCCAAACTTTTTTAAAATTATATTTTGATCCTCTTAACTTTTGATATTTATACTTTAGCCCTCAACTTTCCACTAATTAACTTTAACCCCAAACTTTTTAATAATTAAAATTTGACCCCCAAATATTTAAAATTCATGGGTTTCTTGTTCTCTGAGGGGATGAAAAGCTTTCTTCAAAAATTCATCAAATTTTCACTTGATTTTCAACTAGTTTTTCAATCTTTTTTATAACTAATTTTTACCTGATTTTTGCCAAACCAAAGAGTGACGTTTCAGCCATCAATAACGCATCAAACACACATCAAATCTCTTGAAGATTATGGCTGGAATGTCACGTTTTCCAGCTGCAGCAACGGCAACTTCATAAGAACTCAACTTTTAAGCATTTAAACAACAAGATTTCATGGTAAATTCACCATATAAACACTTAAAATCAACCACCAAACAACTAGATCTAATTTTACACCTCAAGTACATAATCAATCATTGATTAATTTACCAAATCTTACGTCTTTTGCAGCTGCCAAGAACTGAACCAAGAACAAGCTTTCAAAAGTACTTTTACGCCTAATTTAACATAAAAAAACAACTTTGGAATCAAATGAATCATGGAGGTTGAAGCTTCATGGTGATGAAAAGAAGGATTTTCTCACCTCAAAACTGCTAGAAATTACGTTCTCTTGGAGCTTAAGGTGAGTGAACAAGAGATCCTAAGCAAGAACATAGGAAAAATCAAGTTTAACCATGAACAATTCATGGCCAAAACTTAAGGAGGGAGGAGCAGCCATCATACCTTGATTTACTCCATGAAAATTGGTATAGAAGTGAAGAGGAGAAAGAAATGAACACGTTGATTGGTTTAGATTTTTTATTGGAGTCTTAGTTTGAGAAAAAATGGAGGTTGAAGTTTGAAGTTTGAAGTTTTCAAGGAAGTTCTTCCATTTTCTCTCAAGGAGTTTGGCTTGTTCAAGAAGCTAAATGATGGCCATAATGACCCATGGAAACCGTTGCTTAGGATAAGGTTTATCCTAAAGTTACTTGCAAAAATATCTTAAGAAAGGATAATTACTAAAGCTAGATGTATTAGGACACAAGTGTTTCCTTACTTTGCTATCAAGAAATCCTAGCTTGGAGAAGAAGAAAGGAAGCATGTGGTGGATGGTCCTAGGAGTGCCATGTATTATAAGGTGATGACTCATCAAAATTTAATAATAAAATATCATTGTGAAGATAATTACTAAAACTAGATACATTAGATTGCACTACTAAAGGATAAGCAAATGACACTAATAACTGGATAATCATGAGAATAAAAGATCTATGATGATACATTAGCAAAGCTAAGTTCATCTAAGAATGCCAGTATTATCCATTACCGGTAGATTTCTAACTCAGTTATTATATTACTAAACATAAATCAACATTAATCACAGCAGAGGAGATAATAATATAATATTCCTAATAAAATAATAATATATTTTTTCTCTCGAAATCCAGGACCGACTCGTCAAAATGAGACTACCCACAAAAATCAGAAGTTTGAAATTTGGACTCGAAGTGGCTCAAAAATGCAACTTTTCACAACGTGCTTGCTTAGATCAGAAGAGGTTTCTGGTGCAGTCAAGATGCTGACTCAGCAGCTTGATGACATAGCACATATGCAGTAATGGTACTTATATACACTAAAATCTCTAAAAATTCCAAAAAAATTCATTTGTTCCCAAAAAAGCGCCATTTCTTTGGGGCTAGGCCATTACATTCTACCCTTTTGAAAGAAAATTTTATCCTCAAAATTTCAATTACCTGTAAAGAGAAACAGATAGTCTGTCCTCATCTTGTCTTCCAGTTTTCATGTGAACTCTTTAGTTTCAGTTTGTCCCCATGCCACCTTAACCATTACATGCCTTAAGAATGCCACTTCTGTCATCCAAAATTCACACTTTGACAGTTTCACATATAGCTTTCGTGCTCTTAGTATATGCAATACAATCCTCAGATACTGTTCATGTTCTTCCTCTGTCTTAGAATATATGAGAATATCATCTATGAAAACTACTACAAACTGGTCTAGATACGGATGGAAAATGCAATTCATATAATCTATGAATACAACAAGAGCATTAGTTAGTCCAAAGAACATAACTCTATACTCATAATGATCATACCTAATTCAAAAGGCAGTCTTAGCTATATTTGAATCCTTAACTTGAATTTAATGGTAACTCGACCACAAATCAATCTTAGATAATACTATCGTACCTCTCAACAGATCCATTAAATCATCTATCCTCGGTAATGGATACTTATTCTTAATTGTGATCATGTTCATTGCCGATAATCCATACATAATCTCATCCCACCATCTTTCTTTTTTACCAGTAACACAAGAGCTCCCCATGGTGATACACTCGGATGGGTAAACTTCTTTTCCAATAACTCATCTAACTACTTCTTCAACTCTACTAGTTCTAGTGGTGACATCTGATATAGTGCTATAGAAATTGGTCCGGCTCTAGGCACCAACCAATACTAAACTCTATCTCTCTCTGGGGTGAAAATTCAGGTATGTCATCCGAAAAATATTAGAAAACTCTTTCACCACTCGGATTTAATCCAAATCTTGTTCACTACTTTTTGAGTTAGCCGATAATAGAAGTAACCCTCACACCCACTACTACTAGAGGTAACTCTTAGAAAATTCGAATAAAAGGTACAAGACTCAACTGGCCTAGTATGCATGTCAAATGATGGAAATGTAACAGTTTGTTTGAAACAATCAAGGAAAATATGATGCTTAGAAAACCATTTCAGTCCTAAGATAATATCTAAACCACGCAAAGGTAAACAGACCAAGTCATATATGAAAGTCCTAGCCTCAATAACAGAAGGTACCTGTTGACACATTCGACTAGTCAAGGCATTTTGAGATATAGGTGTACGGACAATCAAATAATAATTTAACACAGTAAAATCTAATCCCAACTCATGCGCAACAGTCACAAAAATAAAAGAATACGACGCACCAGAGTCATATAGCACAGTTAAGAGTCGAGATTTGACATAACACTAACCTTGGATTAGGGAGTCTGATTTCATAACATCGTCAGCAATCATAGCAAACACATATCCTTGCTGTTGCGGCCTATCTATCCATTGTATTAGCATCTTCGGATAATCTTTAGCCATGTGTCTAGTATAACATCCTGAGGTTTTAAAAAAGTAAATAGTTAAATTATTTATAATTTATTATATTTGTTGAGATTTTATTTTTAAAAAAACTATTTTACCAAAAATAATTGAATAGAATTTTATGATTATCGAAGTTTAATTTAATTATGATTTATTCTATTAGTTTGAACAATTTATTATAAACTATTTTAATAGACAAAAATTAAATTAATTTTTATAATTATTATTATCATTGAGTTTGGATTAATTAAGATTATTATATAATTTTTCTATAATAAAATATTTTACATAATTGATTTTTTTATAACTAGAATTTAAATTAATTAAGATTTTAAAATAATTTAATAAATGAAATATTTCGAGAAAGATAAAAGAATTATTATTGTTGTTGTTGTTGTTGTTTTATTTTTCAACCACTAAATTAAAATAAGAACTTGTTTAATAATATTATTATTAAGTTCAAAATCTATCGGTATGAGTAAATATCGGTACTCTTCGATGAATTTAGCTTTACTAATGCTTCATCATATATCTTTTATCATTAAGTTACTAATATCATTTATATTAGTAACTCATATATATTTAATCTTATATATATTATTACTTGTGTTTTAATATATCCAGTTTTTATAATTATCCGTTTAAAATATTTATAACTTGAATCGCTGATTCAGCAGCTTGAAACCACGACATCAAACCCCCCTTAATGACATGTAGCCCACTAATTCCCTATATAATCATCATCATCAACCCTTAATTTTCCTTTTCATCACCGAAAGAAAGAAAAAAAATAGAGAGAGAGAACGTGAGCTTCCATGGAACCCGAAAGCTTCTAAGCTTGATTTCTTGATATCGGTAACTCCAATAAAAAAAATATAATCTGATTAAAGTATTTGTATCTTCATCCTCTTCACGTTGACGTCCACTTCTGTTTGAGAGAAATCAATGGTGGACTTGTTGTTCCTCCATGCAAGGTTCGGCCGAGGGAGTTTCGAAGGTGGAGTAGCCGATTTTGACATTTTCTTCTTTGATTTCTCATTCAGAAAACTTTTTTGGTGTTTTGATTTGGTGATTTCCTTACGGAGGTAGAATTTGGTAATATTGCACCAATTAAATGTTAATGTGATAAGTGATTGTTGGTTTGATTGATTATCGATTGAGTTTGATTAAGTTTATGCTGAAATTTTGTTGAATTATTGTTGTTGCTTGTGATTTGTTTGTTTGTTTATGAGGAACAGTCCAGCTAGGATTGGTTTGATGATTTTGGGACTATTATGAATGAAAATTTATTGATGAAAAATATTGATGATGTTTGATGGCTGAGAGATTAAATTAAAAGTTATGAAAAATCAGTAACTGTAAAGCTCGAAAATAGACTTAAGAATCAAGCAAAAAACTTGAAGAATTTTAGGAATGGGGTTCAATCCATTGGTAAAGCTATAATCATGGAAATAAAAATTTATTTTTTATATTAAATTAGTAATTTAATAAAAATCGAAGTTAGTTTTGTAATTATATAAGTTTTGGTGTATTTTGGATAATAATTAAGAAGTTTAGGGGTAAAATAGATATTTTATAAAAAATATAAGATTCTTTTGGTAATTATATTATATATAAGGATATTTTAGTAATTTATAAACTATGTTGGTGTAAAAATATAAATATTTTAAAAGGTTCAGAAATACATAATAATTTGTAAAAGCTTAATAATAAAGCTTAAGTTAATAAGTTTTGAGTAATAAGATTATTTAAATTTTAAGTTAATAAGTTTTGGATAATAAAGAAAAATACTACTCTTACTCCGGTATTAAGATTATTATCTATGTAATTTTTTAAAATATTATATATTAGTAATTTATATTATAACATAATAGAAGAATTAGATAGTAACTAACTTAAAAGTTGTAGAAAGACAAACTTAAGCTGAGAATCTTATGATTCTTCATAAAACATCTAGGGAGAGATGAGGAAAGAGTGTGAAGATAATTTGTGGTATTGATGAGCGGATAATTTATACGCTTTTTGGCATTGTTTTTAGGTAGTTTTTAGTAAGTTCAAGCTACTTTTAGGGATGTTTTCATTATTTTTTATGTTAAATTCACATTTCTGGACTTTACTATGAGTTTGTGTATTTTTCTATGATTTCAGGTAATTTTTGGCTGAAATTGAGGGACTTGAGCAAAACTCTGATAGGAGGCTGACAAAGGACTGCTGATGCTGTTGGAATCTGACCTCCCTGTACTCGAAATAAATATTCTAGAGCTACAGAACTCCAAATGGCGCGCTCTTAATGGCGTTGGAAAGTAGACATCCAGAGCTTTCCAGCAATATATAATAGTCTATACTTTATTCGGGAATTGATGACATAAACTGGCGCTCAATGCCAGTTCCATGTTGCTGTCTGGAGTAAAACGCCAAAAACACGTCACGACCCGGAGTTGAACGCCTAAAATACGTTACAACTTGGCGTTCAACTCCAAAAGAAGCCTCAGCTCGTGGATAAATCAAGCTCAGCCCAAACACACACCAAGTGGGCCTCGGAAGTGGATTTATGCATCAATTACTTACTCATGTAAACCCTAGTAGCTAGTCTAGTATAAATAGGATAATTTACTATTGTATTAGACATCTTTGGTCTCAGTTTTATTTTATTCTTCATCTGAGGAGACTATTGATCACGTTTTGGGGGGGGCTGGCCATTCGGCCATGCCTGAACCTTTCACTTATGTATTTTCAACGGTGGAGTTTCTACACACCATAGATTAAGGGTGTGGAGCTCTGCTGTACCTCAAGCTTCAATGCAATTACTATTATTTTCTATCCAATTCGAATTATTCCCATTCTAAGATATTCGTTGCACTTCAACTTGATGAATGTGATGATCTGTGACACTCATCATCATTCTCACCTATGAACGCGCGTGATTAACAACCACTTCCGTTCTACCCTAGACCGGGCGCATATCTCTTAGATTCCTTAATCAGAATCTTCGTGGTATAAGCTAGAATTGATGGCGGCATTCATGGGAATCCGGAAGGTCTAACCTTGTCTGTGGTACTCCGAGTAGGATTCTGGAATTGAATGACTATGACGAGCTTCAAACTCCTGAAGGCTAGGCGTTAGTGACAGACGCAAAAGAATCAAGGGATTCTACTCCAACCTGATTGTGAACCGACAGATGATTAGCCGTGCTGTGACAGAGCATTTGGACCTTTTTCATTGAGAGGATGGGATGTAGCCATTGACAACGGTGATGCCCTACATACAGCTTGCCATAGAAGGGAGTGATAAAATTGGATAAAAGCAATAGGAAAGCAGAGATTCAGGAGGAGCACAGCATCTCCATACGCCTATCTGAAATCCCCATCATTGGATTACATGAGTAACTTTATCTTTATTTTATGTTTATTATTTATTAATTTTCGAAAATCCATAATCAATTACTATCCGCCTAACTGAGATTTACAAGATGACCATAGCTTGCTTCATACCAACAATCTCTGTGGAATCGACCCTTACTCACGTAAGGTTTATTACTTGGACGACCTAGTACACTTGCTGGTTAGTTGAACGGAGTTGTGTCCACACATAGCAAAGAGTCATTATAATTATTCCATACAACAATAAAGAGTACAACATTGATGATCACAATTTTGTCCACCAAGTTTTTGGCGCCGTTGTCAGGGATTGTTTAAGTATGGACAACTGACGGTTCATCTTGTTGCTCAGATTAGGTAATTTTCTTTTTATTTTCTTTTCAAAAAAGTTTTCAAAAATCTTTCAAAAATTTTTCTTTATTGTCGTTTTCTTAAAATATAATTTTCAAAAAAATAATAAAAATACAAAAAAAATCATAAAATCATAAAAATAAAAAATATTTTGTGTTTCTTGTTCAAGTCTTGAGTCAACTTTTAAGTTTGGTGTCAATTGCATGCTTTAAAAAAAATTTCTTGCATTTTTCGAAAATTCATGCATTCATGGTGTTCTTCATGATCTTCAAGTTGTTCTTGACAAGTCTTCTTGTTTGATCTTGATGTTTTCTTGTTTTGTGTTGTTTGTTGTTTTTCATATGCATTTTTTGTTTGTTAGAGTCCATGCATTAAAGATTTCTAAGTTTGGTGTCTTGCATGTTTTCTTTGCATCAAAAATCTTTCAAAATTATGTTCTTGATGTTCATCATGATCTTCATAGTGTTCTTGGTGTTAATCTTGACATTCATAGTTTCTTGCATGCATTCTTTGTTTTGATCCATAAAGAAAAGAGAAAAACACAAAAATGACGTTTTTAATTTTTCTCTCTCATCATTAAAAATTCAAAAATAAAAAAAAATATCTTTTCCTTTTTTCTCTCCAAAATTTTGAAAATTTGAGTTGACTTAGTCAAAAAAATTTTAAAATTAGTTATTTCTTGTAAGTTAAGTCAAATTTTCAATTTTAAAAATCTTATCTTTTCAAAAATCTTTTTTTTCCAAAATCATATCTTTTTCATTTTTTTTCGAAAATTTTAAAAATCTTTTTCAAAATATTTTCAAAATCTCTTCCTTATCTTTATTTCAAAAATTTCGAAATTACACTAACAATTAATGTGATTGATTCAAAAATTTGAAGTTTGTTACTTTCTTGTTAAGAAAGGTTCAATCTTTAAATTCTAGAATCTTATCTTGTAGTTTCTTGTTAGTAAAGTAATTAATTTTAATTTTAAAAATTAAATCTTTTTCAAACATATCTTATCATATCTTTTATATCTTATCTTTTTATCATATCTTTTTCAAAATTTTATCTTTTTCACAAATTTGATTTCAAAATATCTTATCTAACTTCTTATCTTCTTAACTTTTCAAATTTGATTTTAATATCTTTTTCAACTAACTATTTGACTTTTTATTTGTTTCTTATCTTTTTCAAAACCACCTAACTATTTTTTCCCCTCTAATTTTCGAAAATACCTCCCTGTTTTTCAAAAAAAAATTCTTTTTAATTGTTTAAATTTTAATTTTAATCATATTTTATCTTTAATTTTCGAAAATCACTAACCACTTTTTCAAAATTATTTTCGAAATTCTCTATCTCTCCTTCTATTTATTTATTTATTTATTCACTAACACTTCTCTTCATCTCTCTTCATCTCAGATCACTACCTCTATCCTTACCCATTCTTCTTCACTACTCTGCCCTTTTTTTTTTTCTTCTACTAACATAAAGGAATCTCTATACTTTGACATAGAGGATTCCTCTTTCTTTTCTTGTTCTCTTCTTCCCTATATGAGCAGGAACAAGGAAAAAGACACTCTTGTTGAAGCTGATCCAGAACCTGAAAGGACTCTGAAGAGAAAACTAAGAGAAGCTAAACTACAACAATCCAGAGGCAACCTTTCTGAAATTTTCGAACAAGAGAAGGAGATGGCAGCCGAACCCAACAACAATAATGCAAGGGGAATGCTTGGTGACTTCACAAAACCAACGTCCAAATTTGATGGAAGAAGCATCTCCATTCCTGCCATTGGAGCCAACAATTTTGAGCTTAAGCCTCAACTAGTTGCTTTAATGCAACAGAACTGCAAGTTTTATGGACTTCCATCTGAAGATCCTTACCAGTTTTTAACTGAGTTCTTGCAGATTTGTGAGACTATTAAGACAAATAGAGTAGATCCTGAAGTCTACAGGCTCATGCTTTTCCCTTTTGCTGTAAGAGACAGAGCTAGAACATGGTTGGACTCACAACCTAAAGATAGCCTGGATTCCTGGGATAAGCTGGTCACAGCCTTCTTGGATAAATTCTTTCCTCCTCAAAAGCTGAGCAAGCTTAGAGTGGATGTTCAGACCTTCAAGCAAAAAGATGGTGAATCCCTCCATGAAGCTTGGGAAAGATACAAGCAGATGACCAAAATGTGTCCTTCTGACATGTTTTTAGAATGGACCATATTAGATATATTCTATTATGGTCTATCTGAATTTTCCAAGATGTCATTGGACCATTCTGCAGGTGGATCTATTCACCTAAAGAAAATGCCTGAAGAGGCTCAAGAACTTATTGACATGGTTGCAAATAACCAATTCGTGTACACTTCTGAGAGAAATTCGGTGAATAGTAGGACGCCTCAGAGGAAGGGAGTTCTTGAAATTGATACTCTGAATGCCATATTGCCTCAGAACAAAGTGTTGACTCAGCAAGTCAACATGATCTCTCAAAGTCTGAATGGATGGCAAAATGCATCCAACAGTACTAAAGAGGCAGCTTCTGAAGAAGCTTATGATTCTGAGAACCCTGAAATGGTAGAGGTTAATTACATGGGTGAACCTTATGGAAACACCTATAACTCATCATGGAGAAATCATCCAAATTTCTCATGGAAGGATCAACAAAATCCTCAACAAGGCTTTAACAATGGTGGAAGAAATAGGCTCAGTAATAACAAGCCTTTTCCATCATCTTCTCAGCAACAGACAGAAAATTCTGAAGAGAGCCCCTCTAATTTAGCAAACTTAGTCTCTGATCTGTCAAAAGCCACTTTAAGTTTCATGAGTGAAACAAGGTCATCCATTAGAAATCTGGAGGCACAAGTGGGCCAGCTGAGTAAGAAAGTCATTGAAACTCCTCCCAGTATTCTCCCAAGCAATACAGAAGAGAATCCAAAAGGAGATTGCAAGGCCATTAAAGTAATCAATATGGCCGAATGCACAAGGGAGGAGAAGGACGAAAATCCTAGTGAGAAAGACCTCCTGGGACGTCTCTCAAACAAGAAGGAGTTCCCCATTGAGGACTGATGGTGTTTTTGTGGAAAAATGAATTTCCAACACACAAATCCAACCGGCAAGTATATCGGGTTGCATCAAGTAGTAATAACTCACAAGAGTGAGGTCGATCCCACAGGGATTGATGGATCAAGCAACTTTAGTGGGTGATTAGTTTAGTTAAGCTAACATTGAAGTGAATTGTGTGAAGTTGATCAACAGAAAGTAAATTGCAGGAATGATAAAGTTGCAGAATCTAAATGGGCAGAAAACTTAAAGAGCAAGAAAGTAAAATAGCTGAAACTTAAATTGCAAGGAAAGTAAATTGCATCAAATGTAAATGGGGCTGGGGTGCTGGAAATTAAAAAGAGAGCAGTAAAGCAAAGCGTAGAACAATTGCAGGGAGATTAAATTGCTTGGAAGTAAATTGGAAGTAATAGGAATAGAAAGGTAAAAATGCAGATGAAATAAAAGCAACAGATATAAACAGCAAGGCAAAATTTGTTTAAGAAGCAACACAGAATGTAACTCAGCTCAATTGTGAAATTTAAAGAGACAAGATCTCAGGGAATCAATGAGACTAGAAAACAAGTCTAGATCTCAATTCCTTCCTTGATCAAAGTAGAAAGCAGATTGAAGAAGAAAGAAAGATGGAAGCAGTAAATGAGAACGCAGATTAAACTTTCAATTCTTAAAAATTATGCAGAAGATGAACAAAGATGGATTTCAGATTAAAGATTGAAACAGAATTCCTCCAACCTCAATCCAAAATTTCAAAACAGAAATGAAAACTAAGAGAGAGAGCTCTCAAACAGAAATGAAAACTAAGAGAGAGAGCTCTCAAATCCTAATACTCCCTAGTGGAGCTAGCCCTCCCCTTCCAATCAAGCTCCTATTGATGCCTTTATATAGGCTTTACAAAATGAAAAATGAAAATGAAATTAAAACAAATTACAAAAATGAAAATCCTAATTTAATTGATCCATGTGCCTTTAAGTGATGATGTGGGCTTTGCTTGCTTTGGATTTGAGGAGAAATGGGTTTGGTTGGCCTTGATTCAATTTGGTGAGGAATTGAATTAAATTGAATTTTGGTTGATTTTGGCCCATATGTTGCTCCCAGGAGGCTGCCCTGCTCTTGTGGAGGGCAGAGCAGGGAAGTTGTGTGAGGAAGCATGTTGCGTGCCATGTTTTGGGAGGGGCATCAGGATGCTGCCCTGCCCTTGGGGAGAGCAGGGCAGTGTTGTCATGGTGCGTGCCTTGCTGCCCGTGCGTGCGTGCTGCTGGCCGTGTCATGCGCTCATGCTTGTGTGCGCTAAGGAGAGTTCTAAAGTTATATATCGTTGGAAAGCTCTGAATGTCAGTTTTCCAATGCAACTAGAAGAACATCAATAGGACGTTTGTAGCTCAAGTTATAGCTCTTTGAAGTAGGCATGATCATGCTGTGAGCGCCCAGATTTTAACTTAGCGAAAATTTGCTTCAACCTCACTTTGCTTCATCACAATATTGCCCTGCCCTTGGCAAGAGCAGGGCAGTGTGCGTGCTGGTTGCTTCCTCCTTTGATTTGGTCATGGGCCACGCTTTTAAAAGCGTGGCCTAAGGCTCCAAAGCGTGCTCCAACTTCAAAGTGTTCCCCAAAGCTCTTTTTTTCTCCTTTTTAGTTTATTTTGTACTTCTTTGCTTCTTTTTTTTCTTATTTCCTACAAGATTTATAAAATTAAAAGATCAAGAAAATATATCATTTAAGCACAAAAGCATTCAATATTTAAGCATAAATCATCAATTTCTTGAATGAAAAAGCATAGAAAAATAGGTATATGATGACTTGTCATCAAGGACCTAAAGAAATCTGAGGCTCATATAGAGACCATAGAGATTCCACTAAATCTCCTTCTGCCATTCATGAGCTCTGAAAACTATTCCTCCTCAGAAGAGGATGAAGATGTAACTGGAGAGCAAGTTGCTCAATATCTAGGAGCTATCATGAAGCTGAATGCCAAGTTGTTTGGTAATGAGACTTGGGAAGGTGAATCCCCCTTGCTCATTAGTGAACTAGATACATGGATTCAGAAAACTCTACCTCAAAAGAGACAAGATCCTGGTAAATTCTTAATACCCTGTACCATAGGCACCATGACCTTTAACAAGGCTCTGTGTGACCTGGGGTCAAGCATAAATCTTATGCCACTCTCTGTAATGGAAAAACTGGGGATCATTGAGGTACAGCCTGCCTTATTCTCACTTCAATTGGTAGACAAGTCAGTAAGACAAGCTTATGGATTAGTAGAGGACGTGTTAGTAAAGGTTGAAGGCCTTTACATCCCTGTTGATTTCATAATCTTAGACACTAGGAAGGAAGCAGATGAATGCATCATCCTTGGAAGACCCTTCCTAGCCACAGCAGAAGCTGTGATTGATGTTAGCAGAGGAGAATTAGTCCTTCAATTGAATGGGGACTACCTTGTGTTTAAAGCTCAAGGACCTTCCTCTGCAACCATGGAGAGGAAGCATGAAAAGCTTCTCTCAGTACAGAGTCAAAAAGACCCCCCACAGTCAAACTCTAAGTTTGGTGTTGGGAGGCCACAACCAAACTCTAAGTTTGGTGTTGAGAAGCCCCCTCATTCAAACTCTAAGTTTGGTGTTGGGAGGCCTTCATCATGCTCTGAATATCTGTGAGGCTCTATGAGAGCCCACTGTCAAGCTAATGACACTAAAGAAGCGCTTGTTGGGAGGCAACCCAATTTTTATATATCTAATTTTAATTTTATTTTATTGTTATTTTGTGTTTTATTAGGTTCATGATCATGTGGAGTCACGAAAAAAATACTAAAATTAAAAACAGAATCAAAAATAGCAGAAGAAAAATCACACCCTGGAGGAAGGACTTACTGGCGTTTAAACGCCAGTAAGGTGCATCTGGCTGGCGTTCAACGCCAGAACAGAGCATGTTTCTGGCGCTGAACGCCAGAAACAAGCAACATCCTGGCGTTTGAATGCCAGGAATATGCCTTGAGGAAAGCTGGCGCTGAACGCCAGTAACAAGCATGGAACTGGCGTTCAACGCTAGAAACATGCTATACATGGGCGTTGAACGCCCAGAGTGTGCATCACTTCGGCGTTTAAGCGCCAGAATAGTGTGCAAAGGAATTTTACATGCCTAATTGGTGCAGGGATGTAAATCCTTGACACCTCAGGATCTGTGGACCCCACAGGATCTCCACCTAACATATTCTCCCCTCTTCTCAACATTCATTCTCTCTTTCCAATAAACACACTTCCCCAAAAAACCCTTCACCAATCACCTCAAACCACTCTTCCCAATTACCCCCTTCACCACTCACATCCATCCACTCTTCCCCATAAACCCCACCCACCTTCAAAATTCAAAAATCTTTCCCACCCAAACCCACCCTAAATGACCGAAACTACACCCACTCCCCTCCCTATATATACCCTTCCATTCTACTTCATTTTCACACAACAAAAACCCCCTCTTCTACACCTTGACCGAAACACCTTCCCTCACTATCCTCCATATTTTCTTCTTCTTCTTCTTCTTCTCTTCTTTCTTCTCTTGCTCGAGGGCGAGCAATATTTTAAGTTTGGTGTGGTCAAAGCATAATCTTTTTGTTTTTCCATTACCATCAATGGCACCTAAGGCCGGAGAATCCTCTAGAAAAGGAAAAGGGAAGATAAAAGCTTCCACCTCCGAGTCATGGGAAATGGAAAGATTCATCTCTAAAAGCCATCAAGACCACTTCTATGATGTTGTGACAAAGAAGAAGGTGATCCCTGAGGTCCCTTTCAAACTCAAGAAAAATGAGTATCCGGAGATCCGACATGAAATCCGAAGAAGAGGTTGGGAAGTCCTAACCAACCCCATGCAACAAGTCAGAATCTTAATGGTTCAAGAGTTCTATGCCAATGCATGGATCACTAGGAACCATGATCAAAGTGTGAATCCAAGTCCAAAGAATTATCTCACAATGGTTCGGGGGAAATACTTAGATTTTAGCCCGGAAAATGTGAGGTTGGCATTCCACTTGCCCATGATGCAAGGAGATGAACGCCCCTACACTAGAAGGGTCAACTTTAATCAAAGGTTGGACCAAGTCCTTATGGACATATGTGTGGAAGGAGCTCAATGGAAAAGAGACTCCAAAGGCAAGCCGGTTCAACTAAGAAGACTGGACCTCAAGCCTGTGGCTAGAGGGTGGTTAGAGTTTATTCAACGCTCCATCATCCCCGCTAGCAACCGATCTGAAGTTACTGTGGATCGGGCCATCATGATTCATAGCATCATGATTGGAGAGGAAGTAGAAGTTCATGAAGTCATCTCCCATGAATTCTACAAAATAGCCGAAAAGTCCTCTACCATGGCAAGGCTAGCTTTTCCTCATCTTATTTGCCATCTATGTTACTCAGCTGGAGTTATCATAGAAGGAGACATCCTCATTGAAGAGGATAAGCCCATCACCAAGAAGAGGATGGAGCAAGCAAGAGAGACCCTCCACAGATCTCAAGAGATGCATGAGGAAGCTCATCATCAAGAAATCCCTGAGATGCCTCAAGGGATGCACTTTCCTCCCAACAACTATTGGGAACAACTCAACACTTTCCTAGAAGATTTCAGCTACAATGTGGAACAATTAAGGGTGGAACATCAGGAGCACTCCATCATTCTCCATGAAATAAGAGAAGATCAAAGAGCAATAAGGGAGGAGCAACAAAGGCAAGGAAGGGATATAGAAGAGCTTAAGGACATTGTTGGTCCTTCAAGAAGAAGACGCCACTAAGGTGGATTCATTCCTTGTTCTTACTTTTCTGCTGTTCGGTTTTTATATTATATGTTTATCTATGTTTTTGTGTCTCTACTTCATGATCATTAGTGTTTAGTAACTATGTCTTAAAGTTATGAATAATTCCATTAATCCTTCACCTCTCTTAAATGAAAAATGTTTTTAATTCAAAAGAACAAAGAAGTACATGAATTCCGAATTTATCCTTGAATTTAGTTTAATTATATTGATGTGGTGACAATACTTTTTGTTTTCTGAATGAATGCTTAAATAGTGCATATTTTTTATCTTGTTGTTTATGAATGTTAAAACTGTTGGCTCTTGAAAGAATGATGAACAAAGAGAAATGTTATTGATAATCTGAAAAATCATGAAATTGATTCTTGAAGCAAGAAAAAGCACTGAAAAACAAAAGCTTGCGAAAAAAAATAGAAAGAAAAAGAAAAAGCAAGCAGAAAAAGCCAATAGCCCTTAAAACCAAAAGGCAAGGGTAAAAAGGATCCAAGGCTTTTAGCATCAATGGATAGGAGGGCCCAAGGAAATAAAATCCAGGCCTAAGCGGCTAAACCAAGCTGTCCCTAACCATGTGCTTGTGTTATGAAGGCCCAAGTGAAAAGCTTGAGATCGAGTGGTTAAAGTCGTGATCCAAAGCAAAAGAGTGTGCTTAAGAGCCCTGGACACCTCTAACTGGGGACTCTAGCAAAGCTGAGTCACAATCTGAAAAGGTTCTGGTGCACGAAATTGCAATAACACTTTTGCAATCCCGCACAACTAACCAGCAAGTGTACTGGGTCGTCCAAGTAATACCTTGCGTGAGCAAGGGTCGATCCCACAGAGATTGTCGGCTTGAAGCAAGCTATGGTTATCTTGTAAATCTTAGTCAGGATATCAGAAATTATCAGGATTGATTGTGAAAAGCAAAAGAACATGAAATGATTACTTGTTTTGCAGTAATGGAGAATAGGTTGAGGTTTGGAGATGCTCCATCTTCTGAATCTCTGCTTTCCTACTGTCTTCTTCTTCAACACGCAAGTCTCCTTCCATGGCAAGCTGTATGTAGGGTTTCACCGTTGTCAATGGCTACCTCCCATCCTCTCATTGGAACGATTCCTAATGCCCTGTCACGGCACGGCATTCCATCTGTCGGTTCTCAATCAGGCCGGAATAGAATCCAGTGATTCTTTTGCATCTGTCACTAACGCCCCGCCTTCAGGAGATTGAAGCACGTCACAGTCATTCAGTCATTGAATCCTACTCAGAATACCACAGACAAGGTTTAGACCTTCCGGATTCTCTTGAATACCGCCATCAGTCTTGCTTATACCACGAAGATTCCGATTAAAGAACCCAAGAGATAACTACTTAATCTAAGGTAGAACGAAGGTGATTGTCAGTCACACATTCATAGTTGAGAATGATGATGATTGTCACGGATCATCACATTCATCCGGGTTAAGAACAAGTATTATCTTAGAATGGAAGCAAGCATGATTGAATGAGAAACAGTAGTAATTGCATTAATCCATCAAGACACAGCAGAGCTCCTCACCCCCAACCATGGGGTTTAGAGACTCATGCTGTGGAAAACGTGTACAATGTCATAAGGTTATCAAAAAGTTGCATAAGGTACTGATACAATGTCAAAAGATCCTATAAATAGTAAACTAGTGTCCTAAGGTTTACAGGAATGAGTAAATGACAGAAAAGTCCACTTCCGGGCCCACTTGGTGTGTGCTTGGGCTGAGCAATGAAGGAATTTCGTGTAGAGACCTTTTCTGGAGTTAAACGCCAGTTCTCATGCCAGTTTGGGCGTTTAACTCCAAATTTTATGCCAGTTCCGGCGTTTAACGCTGGAATTTCTGTAGGTGACTTTGAGCGCCGGTTTGGGCCATCAAATCTTGAGCAAAGTATGGACTATTATATATTGCTGGAAAGCCCAGGATGTCTACTTTCCAACGCCGTTGAGAGCGCGCCAATTGGGCTTCTGTAGCTCCAGAAAATCCGCTTCGAGTGCAGGGAGGTCAGAATCCAACAGCATCTGCAGTCCTTTTTGGTCTCGGAATCAGATTTTTGCTCAGGACCCTCAATTTCAGCCAGAAAATACCTGAAATCACAGAAAAACGCACAAACTCATAGTAAAGTCCAGAAAAGTGAATTTTAACTAAAAACTAATAAAAATATACTAAAAACTAACTAAATCATACTAAAAACATACTAAAAACAATGCCAAAAAGCATACAAATTATCCACTCATCACAACACCAAACTTAAATTGTTGCTTGTCCCCAAGCAACTGAAAATCAAAATAGGATAAAAAGAAGAGAATATACTATAGACTCCAAAATATCAAGGAAACATAGCTCCAATTAGATGAGCGGGACTAGTAGCTTTTTGCCTCCGAACAGTTTTGGCATCTCACTCTATCCCTTGAAGTTCAGAATGATTGGCATCTATAAGAACTCAGAACTCAGATAGTGTTATTGATTCTCTTAGTTAAGCATAATGATTCTTGAACATAGCTAGTGTATGAGTCTTGGCTGTGGCCCAAAGCACTCTGTCTTCCAGTATTACCACCGGATACATACATGCCACAGACACATAATTGGGTGAACCTTTTCAGATTGTGACTCAGCTTTGCTAAAGTCCCCAATTAGAGGTGTCCAGGGTTCTTAAGCACACTCTTGTTGCCTTGGATCACAACTCTTTATTCTTTTATTTTTCTTTTTCTTTTCTTCTTCTCTTTTCTTTTTTCAAGAATCAATCTAATGATTTTTAGATCCTCAATAACAGTTCTCTTTCTCCTCATTCTTTCAAGAGCCAACACTTTTTAACATTCTCAAAACAACAAAATCAAGAGACATATGCACTGTTCAAGCATTCATTCAGAAAGCAAAAAGTATTGTCACCACATCAAACTAATTCAACTAGTTTCAATGATAAATTTTGAAATCCTGTACTTCTTGTTCTTTTGTGATTAAAGCATTTTTCATTTAAGAGAGGTGATGGATTCATAGGACATTCATATCTTTAAGGCATAAAATTTTTAATTTTATTAATTATGAATTAAAACAAGATTCAAAAATAGATATAGAATGAGACTAGAAAAACGAAAAATAAAAACAAAACTCAATAAAAAAAACGAAAAACAGAGGCTCCTAATGATAGAGGTTTTCACAGAGTTAGGACTCAACAACCTTGATTTTGAGAAGTGGATGCTCCCTCAGCTTGAGAGGAGAACTTTTGGCGTTTCAGCTCTTGGAGTTCACGCCCCTGCTTCTCTTGTTCCTTCAGCAATTTGCAGAGCATGCAGTTCTGATTCTGCTGTTCTTCCTTCAGTTGCTCCATAGTCTCTTGCAGCTTGTTAATAGATGCTTCTAGGCTGGTCCAGTAGTCAATTCTTGGGAACTCAGGGAGGAATTCCTGCGCCCTCCTCTTGATGGAGTTGTCTTGCACTTGTCCTTCCATTGACTTCTTGGTGATTGGGTGTTCAATGGGTATAAACTCATCTACTCCCATCTTCACCCCAGCCTCTTTACAGAGCAAGGAAATCAAGCTTGGGTAGGCCAATTTGGCTTCAGTGGAATTCTTATTTGCAATTGTGTAAATCTCACAAGCAATCACATGATGAACCTCCACTTCTTTTCCAAGCATAATGCAATGAATCATCACTGCTCTCTTGATGGTGACCTCAGAACGGTTGCTAGTGGGCAATATGGAACGCCCAATAAAGTCTAGCCAACCTCTTGCAATTGGCTTGAGGTCTCCCCTCTTGAGTTGGTTTGGGACACCCTTTGAATTGGTTATCCACTTAGTCCCAGGGAGGCAAATGTCCTCTAGAACTTGATCCAACCCTTTATCTACTCTCACCATCCTCCTATTGAAGGAGTCAGGATCATCTTGTAGTTGAGGTAGTTTGAAGATTTCTCTTATTTTGTCCAGATGAAAGTACATAACTTTCCCTCTGACCATGGTTCTGTAGGTATGGTAAGCAGTTCCAGTCATTCTCTGCTTATCTGTCAACCACAGATTAGAGTAAAATTCATGAACCATGTTCCTTCCAACCTTTATTTCAGGATTGGTCAGAACTTCCCATCCTCTGTTTCGAATTTGCTCTTGGATCTCCGGATATTCATCTTCTTTCAGATCAAATTTAACTTCCGGGATCACTGACCTCAGACCCATTATTTTGTGATAATGGTCTTCATGTTCTTTGGTTAAGAACTTCTCTTGATTCCAAAGATTCTTTGGATTATTCTCTTTCTTTCCTCTTAAATTGGTTTGATTTCCCTTAGGAGCCATGATCTTGATGAATCTTAGCTTAGTGATCACGGAAAAGCACACCAAACTTAGAGGTTCTGCTTGTCCTCAAGCAAAAAGAAAAGAAAGAAGAGAAGAGAGAGAGAGAGGAAGAGGAAATTCGAATAGTGTGAGGAATGAGGGGTGAGAAACGTTCATTTATAGAGTGGGGGGAGGAGAATTTCGAAAACAAAAGAGAGATTTGAAAGGAGATTTGAGAAGGTATGGAAAGAAATTGAGAAAAGGGTGAGTTTTTGAAGAAGATTTGGGATTAATTTGAAATAGATTTGAAGAATGGTTTTGATTTGTGAAGATTTGAAAGTGAATGATGAAAGGTTGAAGTGCATTTATGTAGAAGAGTATGGGTAAAAAGAGGAAAGTTTGAAAAAAATTGAGTTGAAAACAAAAGTGTGGTCCCCCCACCTTTCTGGCGTTAAACGCCCAGAATGGCACCCATTCTGGCGTTTAACGCCCATATGGCACCCCTTTTGGGCGTTTAACGCCCAGCCAGGTGCCCTGGCTGGCGTTAAACGCCAGAAAACCTTCCTCACTGGGCGTTTTTCTGAACGCCCAGTGATGCTGCACACCTGGCGTTAAACGCCCAGAATGGTGCCCATTCTGGCGTTTAACGCCCAAAATGGCACCATTCCTGGCGTTAAACGCCCAGAATAGTACCCATTCTGGCGTTTAACGCCCAAAATGCACCTTACTGGCGTTTTTTCGCCAGTAAGCTCATTTTCTCTGCTTTTTGAGCTGAATCCTTTTGTAACTCTGTGAATTCCTTCATTTTTGATATTTGCCTCTGTAAGAACAAATCATACAACCTACTAATGACTGGGTTGCCTCCCAGTAAGCGCTTCTTTACTGTCTTTAGCTGGACTTTCACTGAAAATCACTCAAGTCTCAGTTTTGAGCATTCCTGCTCAAAGTTTCCTTCAAGATAATGTTTGATTCTCTGTCCATTAACAATGAACTTCTTGTCAGAATCAATATCCTGAAGCTCAACATATCCATATGGTGACACTCCTGTAATCACATACGGACCCCTCCAACGGGATTTGAGTTTTCCTGGAAACAGTTTGAGCCTAGAGTTGAAGAGCAGAACTTTTTGTCCTGGCTCAAAGACTCTGGTTGACAACTTCTTGTCATGCCATTTCTTTGCCTTTTCCTTATAAATTTTTGCATTTTCAAAGGCATTGAGTCTGAACTCCTCTAGCTCATTTAGCTGGAGCAGTCTTTTTTCACCAGCTAACTGTGCATCCATGTTTAGGAATCTGGTTGCCCAGTAGGCTTTATGTTCCAGTTCCACAGGCAAATGACAGGCCTTCCCATACACCAGTTGGTATGGAGAGGTTCCTATAGGGGTCTTGAATGCTGTTCTGTATGCCCACAGAGCATCATCCAAGCTCTTTGCCCAATCCTTTCTTCGGGCCATCACAGTCCGTTCCAGGATTCTCTTTAGCTCTCTGTTAGAGACCTCAGCTTGCCCATTTGTCTGTGGATGATACGGAGTTGCCACTTTGTGGCTAATTCCATATCTAACCATAGCAAGGTGTAGCTGTTTATTGCAGAAATGAGTGCCCCCATCACTGATTAGCACTCTGGGAACGCCAAATCTGCTGAAAATGTTTTTCTGGAGGAATTTCAGTACGGTCTTAGTATCATTGGTGGGTGTAGCAATCGCTTCTACCCACTTAGATACATAGTCCACTGCCACCAGAATGTAAGTGTTTGAGTATGATGGTGGGAATGGCCCCATGAAGTCAATTCCCCATACATCAAACAACTCTATCTCTAATATCCCTTGTTGAGGCATGGCATATCCATGAGGCAGGTTACCAGCTCTTTGGCAACTGTCACAGTTACGCACAAACTCTCGGGAATCTTTATAGAGAGTAGGCCAGTAGAAGCCACATTGGAGGACTTTAGTGGCTGTTCGCTCACTTCCAAAATGTCCTCCATACTGTGATCCATGGCAGTGCCATAGGATCCTTTCTGCTTCTTCTCTGGGTACACACCTGCGGATCACTCCGTCAGCACATCTCTAAAAGAGATATGGTTCATCCCAGAGGTAGTACTTGGCATCTGAAATTAATTTCTTTCTCTGCATGTAACTGTACTCTTTGGGTATGAACCTCACGGCTTTAAAATTTGCAATATCTGCAAACCATGGAGCTTCCTGAATGGCAAATAGTTGCTCATCTGGGAAAGTCTCTGAGATCTCAGTAGAAGGGAGGGACGCCCCAGCTACTGGTTCTATTCGGGACAGATGATCTGCTACTTGGTTCTCTGTCCCTTTTCTGTCTCTTATTTCTATATCAAACTCTTGCAGAAGCAACACCCATCTAATGAGCCTGGGTTTTGAATCCTGCTTTGTGAGTAGATATTTAAGAGTAGCATGGTCAGTGTACACAACCACTTTGGATCCCACTAAATAGGATCTAAACTTGTCAATGGCATAAACCACTGCAAGTAACTCTTTTTCTGTTGTTGTGTAGTTCTTTTGTGCGTCATTTAGAACACGGCTGGCATAGTAAATGACGTGCAGAAGCTTGTTATGCCTCTGTCCCAACACTGCACCAATGGCATGGTCACTGGCATCACACATTAGTTCAAATGGCAATGTCCAATCTGGTGCAGAGATAACTGGTGCTGTGACCAACTTAGCTTTTAGGGTCTCAAATGCCTGCAGACACTGTGTGTCAAACACAAATGGTGTGTCAGCAGCTAGCAGGTTACTCAGAGGTTTTGCAATTTTCGAAAAATCCTTTATAAACCTTCTGTAGAATCCTGCATGCCCCAGAAAGCTTCTGATTGCCTTAACATTGGCAGGTGGTGGTAATTTTTCAATTACCTCCACCTTTGCCTTATCCACCTCTATTCCCTTGTTTGAAATTTTGTGCCCAAGGACAATTCCTTCAGTCACCATAAAGTGACATTTCTCCCAGTTTAAAACCAGGTTAGTCTCTTGGCATCTTTTCAAAACAAGTGCTAGGTGATTAAAACAGGAGCTAAATGAGTCTCCATATACTGAAAAGTCATCCATGAAGACTTCCAGAAATTTCTCTACCATATCTGAGAAGATAGAGAGCATGCACCTCTGAAAGGTTGCAGGTGCATTGCACAGACCAAAAGGCATTCTCCTATAGGCAAACACGCCTGAAGGGCAGGTGAATGCTGTTTTCTCTTGGTCCTGAGGATCTACTGCAATTTGGTTGTAGCCTGAATAGCCATCCAAAAAGCAGTAATAATCATGGCCAGCTAGTCTTTCTAGCATTTGGTCTATGAATGGTAAAGGAAAATGATCCTTTCTGGTGGCTGTATTGAGCCTTCTGTAGTCAATACACATGCGCCACCCTGTGACTGTCCTTGTAGGAACCAGTTCATTTTTTTCATTATGAACCACTGTCATGCCTCCCTTTTTGGGAACAACTTGGACAGGGCTCACCCAGGGGCTATCAGAAATAGGATAAATAATCCCAGCCTCTAGTAATTTAGTGACCTCTTTCTGCACCACCTCCTTCATGGCAGGATTTAGCCTCCTCTGTGGTTGGACCACTGGTTTGGCATTATCCTCCAATAGGATCTTGTGCATGCATCTAGCTGGGCTAATACCCTTGAGATCACTTATGGACCACCCAAGAGCTGTCTTGTGTGTCCTTAGCACTTGAATCAGTGCTTCCTCTTCCTGTGGATTTAAAGCAGAGCTTATAATCACTGGAAAAGTGTCACCCTCTCCCAGAAATGCATATTTCAGGGATGGTGGTAGTGGTTTGAGTTCAGGCTTGGGAGGCTTATCCTCCTCTTGAGGAATTTTCGAAAATTCCTTTGCCTCCTCTAGTTCTTCTTGATCAGGCTGAGCATCCTTGAAGATGTCCTCAAGCTCTGATTCTAGGCTCTCAGCCATATTGATCTCTTCTACCAGAGAGTCAATAATGTCAGCGCCCATGCAGTCATTTGGTGTGTCTGGATGCTGCATAGCTTTTCCAGCATTCAACTTGAACTCATCCTCATTGACCCTCAAGGTTACTTCCCCTTTTTGTACATCAATGAGAGTTGATACGTAAAAATGAAAATTTCACGTACAACCGGCAAGTATACCGGGTCGTATCAAGTAGTAAGACTCACTAAGAGTGAGGTCGATCCCACGAGGATTGGTAGATTAAGCAACTTTAGTTAAATGGTAGATTTAGTCAAGCAAACATAGTTTTGATTTCATGAGCATTTTGATTTTTAAACATAATTGCAAGAATTTAAATGGCAAAGAATGTAAAGAACTAGAATAAAGAAATGAAGTGCAAGTAAATGACGGAAACTTAAATTGCAAGAAACTTAAATAACATCAAAGGTAAATGGCAAGAAGTAGATGAACAGAATGTAAATAACAAGAGTAGTAAATAGACAGAATGTAGAAAGGGATTGGGAATTGGGTAATCAAATAGCTAGAGCAAGAGAAATGAGAGTTAATAATAGAGAGGATCATTAGGGATTAGAGATGTTAGTATTCGTGAATTGATGTTAGTCAAATCCTTCTCAATCATGGGTATAGATCCATGGCAAATGGGTGATTGAATCCCAATCTCTTGGTGATTCAATCTCTCTCAACATAGCCAATTGCCACTCTCGTGATCTAATTGTTCATGAGAAGAGATGAAGATCAATTTTAATCCAGCCACACAATTTCCAAAATCTCAACCAAGGAGAGTTACATCTCACATACTAACCAAGGTATGTTGATTGAGGAAATCATGAGAAGATGAACTCTAAACTGAATTATGTGGCTCATTCGTCAAATTCACCACATAATTCATATAGATTAACCCCTCTCTCGATGGTGGTTGAATCTTTGAAGAACAAGAGTTCCCTCTTTAGATCAACCACTAAAATTGAGAAAGAGAAGATGGGTTCACCAATTCATTCCAACCAACAGAGCTCCTCCCCCTAATGAAAGGGGTTTAGTGAATCATAGCTCCAATTTCAACAACAATTGCCATCAATCAAAGTTAAACTAAATTGCAAAGAAAGATGAAGAAGAAGAGGTAAATGCTTGAAGATTAAGAAAATGAAGAAGAGAAGTTCCAAGATGAACCAAGAGTAGCTCTCTGGGTCTCCTCTCGGAAGTACCAAAAGAGTTTTTCAAATACAAGTGCTGAAAAGTGTAAAAATAACTAAGTGTAAAAAGTAGAGTAAAAGTGTAAAAGTCCCCTCAAAGTACAAACTCAATCTCTATTTATACTAGTCCTAAAGATCTTCAAGTGGGTTAGCAAGATGGGCTTCCTCTTTGTTGAATTCTTGGCTCAATTGATGAAGTTTCTGGCCTTTGTGAGGAATAGGGGAAGTGGAGCAAGTTGGCACCAATTCTGGCCCATTGAGGGCGTTATTGGCACTAACTCCAGGCCAAATGCACGTTGGCAACGTGCAGGACAATTTCCTGGGCATGAAGTATGAGACTTGGGCGTTGCTAGCCCAAGTTGTTGCCAACAACTTGCTTTTCCTCTTCTTGGCCTTACTTTCATGCTAAATGTAGCCCAGAATTTGAGTGTCAACCTTCAGCTTCAATATGGACTATCATACATCATTGGAAAGCTCTTGATGTCTATTTTCTAATGCCACTGGAATCACCTCAATTGGACTTTCCTAGCTCAAGTTATGGTTCCTCAAAGAAGGTAAGGTCAAGCTGCCAAGTTGTTGCCAAGTTGTTGTGAATAACGCACCCTCAACCCCAAGTTGGCAACGTGCTCGAGCATCACTCTCCCAAGGCAAGGACTTGGGGCTGGCGTTGTTGCAAAACACGCCTCCCTTGTGGCACGTTGGCAACGTGCTCGACCCACACCCCAAGGCCAATCTCTAGCTTTCTTGAATTTCACTTCATGTTCTTGTTTTTAGGGCCTAAAGATGACTCTGGTTTGGCTCCAATCTTGTGCTCCACCATGGACTATTATATATGGTTGGAAAGCTCTGAATGTTAGCTTTCCAACGCAACTGGAAGTACTCAATTTGGATCTCTGTAGCTCAAGATATCTTCCATTGAAGTGGACATGTTCAGGCTGCCTTGTTTTGGTAAGTTGGCGTTGGCAACGCCCATCCAGCGTTGGCAACGTGAGTGGTGCGCCAATGGGCGTTTAGAATGCTGGTTGGTGCGCCATTGGGCGTTTGGCAGCCTGGTTGGTGCGCCAATGGGCGTTTGGCAGCCTGGTTGGTGCGCCAATGGGCGTTTGGCAGCCTGGTTGGCACCAAAACTTGGTGCCTAGCCAAACTTTCTTGTGTGGCGTTGGCAACGCCATTCTTGAGTTGGCAACGCCAGCTCCTTTTCTTCCATGGCTCCATTTGTTGCTTGGTTGTGTGGCGTTGGCAACGCCCATCTTGAGTTGGCAACGCCAGCTCCTTTTCTTCCAGGGCCAAGCTTGATTGTTTGGCGTTGTTAGCCTGCGTTGTCCTCAAAAACGCCCCTCATCTCTAGGCTGGCAACGTGCTCGAGGCTCCAAATTAGCTCTCTAAGATTGCTTGGGTGGGCGTTGGCAACTTGGTTCTAGAGTTGGCAACGCCAACCTTGCTTCCAGGGCCAAGTTTGCTTGCTTGTGGCTTGTGTGTGGCGTTGGCAACTTGGTTCTAGAGTTGGCAACGCCAACCTTGCTTCCAGGGCCAAGTTTGCTTGCTTGTGGCTTGTGTGTGGCGTTGGCAACTTGGTTCTAGAGTTGGCAACGCCAACCTTGCTTCCAGGGTTGCCAAGCTTGCTTGGTATGATTGTGTGTGGCGTTGGCAACGCCAATCCCAAGTTGGCAACGCCAACTTCTTGCCTTGGTTGCCTCCAGGGCTAAGCTTGCCTTGTGTTGTGGAGTTGGCAACGCCAATCCCAAGTTGGCAACGCCAACTTCTTGCCTTGGTTGCCTCCAGGGCTAAGCTTGCCTTGTGTTGTGGAGTTGGCAACTCCAATCCCAAGTTGGCAACGCCAACTTCTTGCCCAGCTTGCATCATTCTTGCTTCCATGCTTCCTTGTTTCATCACCTATCATCAACAAGGGAAATAGCTTCAAAGTCTTACCAATTCAAGCAATAAATTTCATGAGATTCATTCATACTAATTCATATATGCATTCCTTAAATCATTTGCATGAATTTGGCTAGAATTAACATGTTCCTTGATATCATCATGCATGGAAACAAAACTCATAAAAGGACTTGTTTATTAAGAGAAAATGAGTGAATTTAAGCTAAAACTAACTAAACTAACTAACTAATAAAGCAAATATGCACTTGCATCACAACACCAAACTTAAAGTATTGCTTGTCCTCAAGCAAAATATAAAGGACTTTGTCACAAGAGTTTAAGATGTAAGACTTGAATGTTCTTCCAGAGAGTAATTTCTCATTGAGCATGTCATCCTCACTTATGTGGTCATTAATTTATTGTAATTGAACACAACTATTCAACTTTTTCAATTAAAATGCTTGCTTCACTACTAAATTGGTTAACTTCACTAGACTTCTTTCATACCTTAGCACATGATCCTTGAACCAATTTTTTGCTTATTTCTTTTTCCCTCTTTTTTTTTTTTTTTCAATTAAGCTCGAAATCTTGTCTTAAGGCGGCTCTTTAGCATAAGCTTTCAATCAACAATCCCAAACCAGTTGGTTCAAGTTGTTAAGTGTTGAGACACTCTTAAAGATTTACTCACTCAAGCCTCTTTCCTTAACACATTCAGTCACAGGCATATAACATTGAAATTTTTGTTTGGATAGTGGTGTCCAGCACCTCTTTGGGTTGCTAAATGTTCTGTTATAGAGCTACTCTTGATTGTGGGTTTTCAATCGATAATCCCGAGTTAGTTAACTCAAGTTACCGGGTGATGAAGCACCCCTCGGATTTACTAGCCCAAGTATATCTCTTAACATTAATCACCACAGACACATATCCAAATTTTGTCATTGATGCCTAGCCTTTCATTCTTTGTACTCTATTTTCTTTATTGTCAAGGTTATTTGTGCTTTTACTATTAAAGTCTTTGTGATCCTTAACCAAACTAGTTTTGTATAGTAAGCATTCTTTTGAGTTCATTGAACCTTGATTCTTTCACAATAAATATACTAGCACTTTTCCTATGGGACAACATGATCCTTTTTAAGCTAGATTTCTCTCTGTTCTTGCTCAAACTACATCTTTTATTCCAATGACAAGTAAAAGTATTAAAGACAAGCAACCATTCCAAATCTGTGAGTGGTGATGCATGGAATGGGCAACATAAAAGACAATGCTTCAAAAAGAAAATGCATCCTAGAAGGTATACCATCTTTCAGACATACATCTTCTTTATTTAATAAAACATAAAGAAAAACATAGGAACTTCACCACCTTTAGTCTTCATGTCCCTTTTCCTTTGCTTGATTCTCCTTGCTTTCCTTTGCCCTTTGGATCTTCTTTCTTTTTGCTTCTCCGTTCTGCTTGTTGTTGTGTTGTTGCATCTCCCTTTGAATCTTCTTTCTTTTTGCTCCTCCTTTCTCCTTGTTGTTGTGTCGTTGCATTCCCCTTTGGATCTTCTTTTTGCCAAATTCCTGAGCTTATCATTGTCTCCTGTAGCCTCTGTTGATTGAATCTCACCCTTGCTAGTTCTTGCTGTTCAAATATCTTCCGAGCCTCATTAAAACATTTGATTTGTGGGTTGATCAATGGGGGTGTGGAACAGAGGTAACTAAGCTTTTCTTGGGTGCATATGTCATAGTCAAGTCTGTCCTTGTGCCTGGCTTCCTTGAACATTCTGTTTTCATTGAAATCTCTGTAGAGTGTTTCATGTCTAGCATCCAACCTATGGAGAAGTTCTCTTTGCTGAGCTTGCTCTATCCTTAGTTGAGCTTGTTCTTGTATCACTTTCTCCATGGCTTTTTCATGTTCCATAGTTGAATTGTTGATGGCTTCCTGCATCTTGGCATATTGTTCTTGTTGTAGTTCCATCATGTGTGCTTGGTACTCATTTTGTTGGTTCATCCATTGAACTTGAACCCCTCTTTGTTGGTCCATCAATTGCCAAAGGTCCCTTTGTTGTTGTGCTTGTTCCTCTTGGCTTCTTTGAATTTGTGAATATTGCCCAGAAATTCCTTCCAAGGCGGCTTGGAGTTGGTTCATGTTCAAGGTGTGAGATTCATCCATTTCTTGAGGCTCCTCCTCTTGTCTTACTTCCTTCCTTTTCTTCCTTCTTGCTAAAGGTTGCCTTTCCAATTGGGTTGTGGTGATGAAGTCCAACCTTTCTTTGGTGAGAGGCTTTCCAATGGAGACCAAATCAGTTTCTCCAAATTCTTCAAGAGGCACTCCAGCTTCTTCACATAGGCGCAGAATAGTACTAGGATATCCTAGCCAGCTGTCCTGTTTGACCTTTTGAGCTATTTCAATGATGTTCTTGGCTATAATGTCTCCAACATTGATTTCCCCTCCTTTCATTATGCAATGGATCATTATAGCTCTATTCACCGTTACCTCAGAGTTATTTGAAGTAGAGATCAATGACCTCCTCACTATGTCATGCCATCCTTTTGCTTGAGGTATGAGATCACCTCTCCGAAGTTTGAGTGGTCGGCCATGTGAATCCAATACCCAATCCGTGCCTACTCTGCATAAGTCACTCACCACATCCACATATCTTGGGTCATTTTCAACCCTTTCTTCATAGCTAGGTCGTTTGAACTGTTTGTGCTTGACCCTTAGCACCCTATTGATGGTGTCCGGGCTAAAATCAACATCCACACCTCTTACATAGCTCATGTATGGTTCTTCATCATCATATTCTCTTATCACATTAGTGAAGAACTCATGGATGAGAAGCATGCTCACTTCTTGAGGTTGGTCACAGAGAAGCTCCCATCCCCTTTTTCTGATTATTTTTTGTATCTCAGGATATTCATCTTTTTTAAGCTTGAATGGTAGCTCTGGAACAACATCTTTGCTTGACATCCAACTAAAGATCCGCTCATTGTGTTTGGATTTGAATCTTCTTTCATCAAATTCATCTTCTCTCCTATCCCTTGATGATGAGGCCATTGAGATTCACTTGCAAGATTGAATCTCCCCAACACCAAACTTAGATGAATGCTTGTCCTCAAGCACAAGGAAAATGATTGTGAATGAGAGATGTGAGGTAAGCATGGTGACTTAGAAAATGATGGTGAAGGAGATTGAGTGTTTCGGTTATGTGAGAGATGTGATGCTTCAAGAGGAGTTTTGTTGGGTAAAGATGAGGTTCAAGGTTAGAATTTGTGAAACATGGAGTAGGTTGGAGGTTGAGTATGAGTTCGGTTAGTGAAGTGAAAGTTGGTGGGTAGAAGAATGAATGATGAATGAATATGGTTGAAGTATTTAAAGTGAAAGTTGGTGGGAAAGCATTTAAGGCTCGGTCATGGCATGCTTCCTTGTGCATAATGCATGTTGATTTCTTTTTCCCCATGTACAAAGTTCAAAATTCATGTGACTTCCCTTCCTTGTGTATCCGTGACCTCCATCCAAGATTCCCCATCATTTCTTTCTTTCTTTCATTATATGCTTCCAAGATTCCCCATCACCTCTTTCTTTCTTTCTTGCAACAAAATACCAAAAGCTTAAGATTCTTAAAGTGACATTAATAGCTAGAAGCTTATGATGATATTCCTATGCAAAATTAACTAAGCTAAAATTAAAAATTTATGAATTGATTCCCTAATCTAATTTTTCTAGCATTAATAATGTAAGTAAAGACACCAAACTTAGTTTATGACTAAGTGTTATATGGAATTAATTTCAAAGGTAGCCACATCAAACTTAGTATTTTACCTACATTATATGCTATTTTCACGTTTTTTTTTTTTTAATATAACTAAAGTGGATGACAAAACTTTCATAGCCTAGCATTTTCGTGTATGCATGGACACCAAACTTAGTTTGTGGCTAAGTGTTGTAGAACACACATTTGCCATTACTTCAAGATTGGCCACACCAAACTTAGTGCCTTGCATACACCATGTACTAGTCTACTTGATCATTATTGGTTACTAAAACATGAAATTAAAAGACTCCCTGTGCATGGGTTGCCTCCCATGAAGCGCTTTGTTTATTGTCCTTAGCTCGACATTGCAGCTTCTTTGCTCATGTTAAGAGTTGCACACTCTCTTCCTTGCTCCAAGGGCCACCAAAATAGTGCTTCACCCTATGTCCATTGACTGTGAAGGTTTGTTTTGAGGCTTCATCAAGCAATTCAACATAGCCATGAGGTGATACTTTGGTGATGGTGTATGGACCAGTCCATCTAGACCTCAGCTTCCCAGGGAAGATCTTCAATCTTGAATTGAATAATAACACCTTTTGGCCTGGTTCAAATGTTCTTTGAGAGATCCTCTTATCATGCCATCTCTTTGCTCTCTCCTTGTATATTTTGGCATTGTCATATGCCTCCAATCTGAACTCCTCAAGCTCATTGAGTTGTAGCAACCTCTTCTCTCCTGCTGCTTGAGCATCTAGATTTAGAAGTTTGGTGGCCCAGAAAGCCTTATGTTCAAGCTCTACAGGGAGGTGGCATGCCTTTCCATACACCAACTGAAATGGAGATTTTCCTATGGGTGTTTTGAAGGCTGTCCTATATGCCCAGAGTGCATCATCCAGCTTCCTGACCCAATCCTTTCTTGTTGTTCCCACAGTTTTTTCCAGGATCCTTTTTAGCTCTCTGTTGGCAAGTTCAGCTTGTCCATTGGTTTGAGGATGATATGGTGTGGCCACTTTGTGAGTAACACCATATTTGTGGAGTAAAGAGTTGAGTTGCTTGTTGCAAAAGTGGCTTCCCCCATCACTTATAAGTCCCTTGGGCACTCCAAATCTAGTGAAGATGTTCTTCTTGAGGAATTGCAAGACCACGTTGGTGTCACATGTGGTGGTGGCTATTGCTTCTACCCATTTGGAGACATACTCTACTGCTACCAGGATGTATTTGAACGTGTAAGATGGAGGAAAAGGTCCCATGAAATCTATTCCCCACAAATCAAAGAGTTCCACTTCCAAAATGAACTTTTGAGGCATCTCATTTTTCTTTGACAAACCCCCTGTTCTTTGACATTCATTGCATTGGCTCACAAACTCCCTAGCATCCTTGAAGATTGAGGGCCAATAGAAACCACTTTGAAGGACCTTTGCAGCAGTTCTTTCAGCCCCAAAATGACCACCATAGCTAGAGTTGTGACAATGCCATAGTATGTCCTTCATCTCATCTTCTGGCACACATCTTCTTATCATTCCATCTGGGCATCTTTTGAATAAAAATGGTTCGTCCCAAAAGAAGAACCTAGCCTCATACAACAGCTTCTTAACTTGTTGTCTTGTGTACTCTTGTGGAATGATTCTTCCTGCCTTGTAGTTGGCCATGTCTGCAAACCAAGGGACATGTTGAATGTGCAAGAGATGTTCATCTGGAAACTCTTCATTTATTGATGGAAAGTTGTCTTGGCATTCATCTTGTGGCACCCTTGATAAGTGATCAGCAACTTGATTTTCACTGCCCTTTCTATCTTTGATCTCAATGTCAAACTCTTGTAGGAGTAGCACCCATCTAATTAGCCTTGGTTTGGCGTCCTGTTTTGACATAAGATACTTGATGGCAGCATGGTCAGTATACACTAAGACTTTAGATCCAATCAAATATTGTCTAAACTTATCAAAGGCATACACCACGGCTAGTAATTCTTTCTCTGTTGTGGTGTAGTTTCTTTGAGTTTCATTCAATACCTTACTTGCATAGTAGATAACATGAAGCCTCTTTTCCTTCCTCTGCCCCAACACAGCACCAATTGCAAGGTTGCTTGCATCACACATGAGTTCAAAAGGTAGTCCCCAAGTTGGGGGTGTGATGATTGGTGCTGTGGTAAGCTTAGTCTTTAGAGTTTCAAAAGCATGTATGCATTCATCATCAAAGATAAAAGGATTGTCTACCACCAGCAAATTGCTTAGTGGCTTTGCTATTTTGGAAAAATCTTTGATGAATCTCCTATAAAATCCAGCATGCCCCAAGAAACTCCTCACGGCTTTCACACTAGTTGGCAAAGGGAGTTTTTCTATAATTTCTACTTTTGCCTTGTCAACCTCTATACCTTTTCTTGAAATTTTATGACCAAGAACAATGCCTTCGGGAACCATGAAATGGCATTTCTCCAATTCAAACTAAGTTTGTTTCTTGGCATCTTTTCAAGACTAAGGTAAGATGGTGCAAGCAAGTATTGAAGGAATCACCAAAAACAGAGAAATCATCCATAAAGACCTCAATGAATTTTTCTACCATGTCTGAGAAGATTGATAGCATGCATCTTTGAAAGGTAGCTGGGGCATTGCAAAGTCCAAATGGCATTCTCCTATATGCAAAAACTCCAAAGGGACAAGTGAATGATGTCTTCTCTTGATCCATGGGGTCAACCACAATCTGGTTATACCCAGAATATCCATCAAGAAAACAATAATAAGCATGGCCAGCCAACCTTTCAAGCATCTGATCAATGAAAGGTAGGGGGAAGTGATCCTTCCGTGTGGCATCATTCAGCCTCCTATAGTCAATGCACATCCTCCATCCTGTCACTGTTCGTGTTGGAATAAGCTCATTCTTCTCATTAACAATGACAGTCATGCCTCCTTTCTTAGGTACTACTTGCACTGGACTAACCCATGGGCTGTCAGATATAGGGTAAATGATCCCAGCCTTGCACAACTTCAGAACTTCCTTTTGAACAACCTCCTTCATTGTGGGATTCAATCTTCTTTGAGGTTGTACCACCGGTTTGGAACCCTCCTCTAAGAGTATCTTGTGCATACATACAGCAGGGCTTATGCCTTTCAAGTCATCAATGGTCCACCCCAACGCCTCTTTGTGAGCTCTCAAAACCACAAGGAGCTTTTCTTCTTCCTCTTCATTCAATGTGGAGTTGATGATCACTGGGAAGCTATCTTTCTCACCAAGAAATGCATATTTAAGATGAGGGGGTAGTGGTTTCAACTCTTGTTGTGGTCCTCTTCTTTGGTGGCTTCACTTGGTTCCTTTGATGCTTCCAACGTGTTTTCTTCTTGTCCCTTGATGTTATGGACTTCCTCTTGTTTCATTTGATGGTTTGTGTCAAGCACTTCTTCAACCAAAGAATCTACTACATCAACCCTCATGCAACTTTCTTTCTCAACAGGGTGTTGCATTGCTTTGAAGACATTTATGGTCATTTGCTCATCATGCATCTGAAAATCATCTCTCCCTTTTCCACATCAATGATTGTTCTAGCTGTAGCCAAAAAGGGTCTACCAAGAATGACTGAGTTGTTCCCTCTTCATCCATGTCTAGGACCACAAAATCAGCTGGGAATATGAAGTTTCCCACCTTCACCAAGAGATTCTCAACTACTCCATTTGGTACTTTGATGGATCTGTCAGCAAGTTGAAGTGACATCCTTGTGGGTTTGAGCTCTTCAATCATCATTTTCTTCATCATGGTAAGGGGCATTAAGTTAATGCTTGCTCCCAGGTCACAAAGTGATTTGTCAACAGCCATGCTCCCAATCGTGCAAGGTATGAGAAAGCTGCCAGGGTCTTTGAGTTTTGGAGGTAACCCTTGTTGAATGATGGCACTACACTCTTGATTGAGAATCACGGTTTCTTTTCTTGCCAACTTCTCTTCTTGGTGATCAATTCCTTAAGAAACTTTGCATATAATGGCATTTGTTCTAGAGCCTCTGCCAATGGGATGTTGATTTCAAGTTTCTTGAAGATCTCTAAGAACCTTGGGAATTGTTGGTCTTTTGCTCCTTTGTGTATCCTAGTTGGGTATGGAAGCTTGGGTACATAAGCTTTCACTCCTTCATTTTTGTTTTCTTTTTGTGAATTCATACCCTCCTTGCCATCACGGTTGCCTCCTTGACTTGTTAAATTGCCTTGTGGCTTGACAACCTCCTTGCTTTTGTTAGATGTTGAAGCCTTTTCTTCATCTTGCCTCTCCACTGTGTCTTGCTCTTTTTTTTTTTTTTTTGCTTTCACCCTCCTTCCCCTCCTGCGGCCTTACATTCTTTTGGGTTTTTTTTTTGTTGTTTCTTTTTGTAGTTACTTTTCTATTTCCATAACTCACCTTTGCCCTGC